>NW_022145612.1:38657550-38936342 GCF_000002235.5 Strongylocentrotus purpuratus | reverse complement strand
CTCCATTTAATGTTCTATCCGAGAGATGGATTGATTTCCACAGCAACCTTTTTTTTCTTCTTTTTCAATTCTCGTTTTATTAATTCATCCATCATAATCTCAAACTTTTACAACATATATCATTAACATAAGTTCATACAACCATACATGTGTGTTGTTTTTCATACATTAGAAATGAATTGTACATAATGCAACATAATATAGACTTTTACCTATTTGTTTCAAATGTATTCTGATAGTCGATTAGGAAAATCATATATTGATTTGTTTTCATTTCTTCGATTCTGATTAATTTCAATTTTATCTAAGTTCTCTGAATTAAAGATATACTGCAATTCAGATTTTCTACGATCATACCCCTTTTTGTTCCGTAATATCGTTTTATATATTGACCAAAGTGCAATGGAGATTTTGTGATCTGTTGAGTTTTCCTCACCTACTTTGATTAGATAATCTACTGTAATTGTTATTTCTGTATAAAACACTATTTCTATTAACCAGCATATATGATCTGAATAAATCGTTAAATTTACATTAAATAAAAACATGAACAATGTCTTCAATTGCTTCACATGTTTTACATAAATCATCAGGTCCAAGATTCCACTTCAAAAGATTCTTTCTAAAACTGGTAGAATGTTATACAAAATCTTAGGGGGAAATTCGTTCAGCTTAGTATAATTAATGTTAATCAAATTTCTTTTAAAACAATTTGGCCGATTGATATTTTTATCTATAACAGCTTTTCCCAAAATAGACCACATCTAGCGACCCCTTTATTTAGGACCCCATGGAAGACCAGCAGTGTCGTGCCTGGCACAGCTGAATATGGGCTATCCAGCCGTTTTATTAACGCTATGTATATACTTGTATTATATGCTTCTTTTTTTTTTTTAACGGAAAATAAATACTATACTATACTAGGCGGAGCATGTCATAGTATTGTTTACCGGTTAACTCATGAAGTTGTTTTTATTCTACCTCTATATTAAGAATTCTTGGAATTTGTAAATTATTTTGTTCTTTTCAATAGAGAGCTATTTCCTTTGGTTAAGCAACTGTTTTGGAATCGCTTTGTAAAGTTTTGCAAGGTCAAACAGTACATTGCTTTTCCGTATTCATACCCAATTCGAGCACTACTTCTATAGGTACCGTTTCTAAAAATTGTCGTTTACATACACAATGCCACTTTGAAACCAGTTCTTAGAGAAGACCAATTTCTTTCTGAAAATAATGTTCTGATAACACCATACTCTCTAAATTTGAAAGTCTTATTTTTAAATCTTAAAGTCTTACTTTTAAATCTAACAGAGACTGATATTAGTGACGAACCCTTTGGGATTTAAAATAAGTCTAAGCTAAGACTTGAAATTTTAAGTCCCTGAAAAGGTTTAAAATTTAAGTCAATTGGATTTATATTTCAAGTCTTTTAATATTTATTTTAAACCTTTCTTGGATTCATTTCAAAAATAAATCTAAGCTAAGACTTAAAATTTTAAGTCCCTGAAAGATTTAAAGTTTAAGTCAATTGTATTTATATTTCAAGTCTTTTAGATTTACTGGTCTAGCTAAGCCATTAGAACCATTTGGTAAAACTTCCAACCAATTGAACGGCAACAACACTTCAATACTGGTACGTCTGTATTATCAATGTAAAGGCATCGGTAATAAGTAGACTTATACATAATTTAATTAATCGAATTTTTTTTCATATACTTGTATTTTATTGAAATTATTTTAGTTCATAGTTAATGTTTCCCTTATTCATGTTTAATTAAATGGAATTCATACGAAGTAGCGAAATGTCCTAATAACTTGTAATTTATATTTGTAGTATTTTCGAAATGAATTGCATATACCTAAATCATCAGTAATTAAGAAATATGCTGTAAATTCAGAAAAATTGTTAAAAAACATAGATCTGCACGCACCCCATATTCAATATGCAAATTAATTGGTGTCAGCTGGTTCAACTGGAAATATGCCAACAGTCAGTCATCAACAGGTGCAACTGGAAATATGCACATCTTATTGGCGAGAAGTTTAAGTCTTTCCAAGATTTATATCTAGAAGCTGGTTTCGATAAAACTTTTAGTCGAATTCCCAATTTATTAAGTCTTAAAGACTTGAAATATTTTAAGTCTCAAAATGGATTTAAAATTTAAGTCCTAGAAATTAAGAGAGTAATATTTCCGATGAGGTATTTTAAACTATATTCCCCTTTACTTTATAACATGCTAGTAATAAAGCAATAAAACAATGGCAATTTCGATACACAATAATGTAAAATTCTTTCATCAAAATCACAGTTAAATACTACAGAGAGCCTGGTCAAGCCAGAAATTAGCCATTCTTTTCCACAGTGTGTCTGATTCATCAGTGATTCGCCCTAGCCAACGCAATCTGAAACTCATAACCTCAGTTTCAACGTCCATCATACTTTAATATATACACCCCCATTCTCACAATTTTTAAACATATGAATTCTCCTTATTGTTTCACTTTTCCCCTGCCAAATAATATTTTTAAAATAATTTATTCATTTTTTTGACATAGATTTTGGGAACAGTTTCAAACATTAATATATGTATCAACCTAGTCATTCGTCTATGAAACCATGGACCTACTATCTACTTCATGTACGTAGTAGTAGGTCCACGATGAAACAGAGGAGAGGCACTGTTAACACACAACGCAGGCTTCAGTCACCCGCCTGGGTTGGATTCGAACCCACGATCGTTGGCCCGGTTCGACAGTCAGACGCTTTACAGACTGAGCCAAGGCGATTCTATCCGTGTCAATGTACACCTGTGTTGAAAGTGGCAAATGTAGTTTATTGCGTCGTCAATGGACGTTGGGTTCAAGCAGTGGCGGATCCAGGGGGCCTGGGCCCCTCCTCTGGCGCTCAACTGGGGGGGGGGGGTGCAATAAAATTAGTGCTCACCAACCCCCTCCCCCCCCCCCCCCCCCCCCCCACCACTGAGCGAATTATCGGCAGGCGCGATTTTTCTTATTTTCGGCCGGCTTTTTCGCAGCTAAATATTTTCTCGTGAAATGAGCCCCCTCCCCTGCCGCCTGCTGGAATCGCCCCTGGGTTCAAGTCCCAACCGCGAATCGTTTTGATCCGCAGTCTGGTGACGTAGGCTATTCACCAGTCGATGACATTTTTAAACACCAAGAAGGTATCATCTTCTTGGGAATACCGTGGTAGGGTCCAGGAGGGGGGGGGATGTTTCACAAAGTCTTTTTTCAATGACAAATGACAAAAATCTGTGACAAATCTGCTGATAACCAATCAAATGCAAGGATTGAGTAACTTGTAACAAAAACTGTCATTTGTCACTGATGACAAGTTTTGTGAAACACCCCCCCCCCCCCCCCGGGGGGGGGGATACCAAGTAATATACATTGGAGATACCTAACCAGTACACATCAGTCAATCACGGACATGATAATCTTCGCTCAAACAAGCTAATTATGATCAGCACACAGAGCGTGCGATAAAGACCTTGTCACGGTGTGTCAGAGGGGGATTCCCGGCTACATGCCTAGGTAGTAATATACAAGGGGTGAGCTGCATGAATTTGACGAGACAATCAAGACTAGGGGATCCTAGGGGTACAATGGCATATAGTGGCTCCAGCTTCTAAAATGTTCACGTTGCATCCTCTCACCCGCAATCGTTTTAGGCCCAAATAATATTTGAAACTTCAATACAAATTTACTAACTCTTAGTTTGATTATTTTATCATTTTTGTTAATAAGATGTCTACGGTAATTCGGGAATGTTTGAAAGTGAGAAGAGATATGTTGTTTGATGGTATGGTGTATTGTTCACCTGTCTGTCAGGCGAAATGTCTTTTTGTTTACTTTTTGGTTTTATGTTTTTGTTCGTTTTGTTTTTCACTACAACAATAAAAGTGATTTATACTGAGTCTCCAATCAGTAACCATATCCCTGGAAAGACCGAAGACCAATAGAGTGGGTGAGTAGTCTATCTACTCTAGACCCAATAGACGTACTATAGTTAGTCGGCAAGCAGGGAACGCACTCCATTATGGAAGGAGCCGAGAGCTTCAGAAATCGTACTGTATCGTACCAACATCGTAGAAGCATAAATGAGTGACGGTAGTCCGATGGTAAAAAGCATCTTTGGTCATGCAGGACTGATGTAGGTACACCATGGGAAGCAAAGTAACCAGACTACGTTGAAGGGAGAGTCACACCACCTAAAAGCAAACAGAACTTGATACAGAATATACATGCCATCATTGCAATGTCTGTAGTCTATTGACGAAAATGATAGAGAACGTTTGATCAAGAAGGTTTGAGCAAAGAGATATTACAAAATACATATTACAGCATTTACAGGTATCTCTTTGGTTTGAGTAGTAGGTCCATGGTTTGATCTACAATGTTGATTTACCTCTTCTCGCTAAAAATTTGTCATAACATTGTGGTTAGGAGACAAGAAAAGTATATCATCTCCATTCTAATTGCGCAAATACGGATGTTGTCGCACCGTCGTATTCTTAAAGTTATCGGTGTATCTTAGGGTTAAGGTTTTATTGAAGATAAGCTCTTTCAGGATTTTGAACAATTTTTGACTACATTTACCCCGTATTGTATTCATGATCATATCCGTGTACTAAAGATATCCTTAATTGACCCTAAAGATCAATACTCCGCAAGTAAAGAAGCAGCATCAGGGGGGTGTTTCATAAAGCTGTTCGTAAAGTTACGCATGACTTTACGAACGACTTGTATATAAAGTGCCTGGTAGGATGCCCAAAGTTTTTTCTGATATTTTCAATAACTTCAATTAAATTATGGCAAAAATATACTTTGCATTAAAAAAATTTGTTATCAAAAGAATGTTGATCTACATCTGCACAGTTCAACTTTATTTGATGTATTTAATATGATTGGGCATCCCATTTGGCTTTTCATATACAAGTCGTTCGTAAAGTCATGCGTAACTTTACGAACAGCTTTATTAAACACCCCCTGGTCACTTCAAATGGCATGATAGCACCACTGCTAGATAGGACGCGTAATTTGACAATTTCATTTTTAAACTAAAAATATTATGATTTAAATCATTTACTTTTATTTACCCAGGGTAGCCACTTCAGTAAACTGCTGCTGTTCCTGTGGGCCCTGCAATTACCATTACCCATTTAATATATAGGGACAAATTTAAGGTAAAACACACAATCAAACGATGAAGCACCGAGCGAGGATCGAACCTGTGACCTGTCGTACGAGAGTCAAACGTCTTCACCAATACACCATGGTTCTCCCACACTTGACGTCTGTGAAAAAGCAACTTTAACGAGGGTGCAACATTGGACTTTCCGGGGGCAATATGTAGTGGTTTAATTTCAATTTTTAATTCCAATTTTATTTCTGTTTCAAACACTACAGATCAATTATAATTATTTACAAACATTAAGGAACACGTATTGGAAATAGAGGGGTCCACTAGAAGCAATGATTGTGAAATTCTGGACCCCTCAAATAATAGTTAGGAATAATTAGTAATTGAACTAACATATTTTGACAACAAAAAACGAACTAAAAATAGGAAAAGAGGGGAAAACGGGACAAAAGAGTACTTTACATGGTCACAATACAAATATAGACAATGCCACAAAAGAGTGAGAGATAGGGGGTACGGAGAAAAAAATACAAAAGAACGAGCTGCATGTGCATGGGGTTGAGAGAAGGTGAGGAGGATGAGTTGTGCATTAGAAAGGAGATATGCATGAGAGGGCACAATATAATTAATCTTCTTCCCCTCCCCCTCAATTTTCAAGTTTATTGTCCACATTCAACTAAAATCATATTTTAAAAATAACACCAAGGCAAAGCATCATAAATATGGTAAACAAGTAAAATTAAGTACACTTAACATAACAACATAACAATACAGCGTAATCTATTAATAAATGATATTAATAAAATGACAATGTGGAGGGGAACCGCATAGACCTTTGTCTTTTGGTGGCAGAACCCCTATGTAATTAATACCTATGTAAATACAGGACATTAACCTAACAAACACTAACAAACAAACAAAGGGAAGTCAAAAGGTGACATAAAGGACGTCCAAAAAGAACAACCATGAAGGGAGAAGCTAATCAGTGGTCATGAGAGTAAGTATACTGAGAATGAAATTTTCTGTTTTCTCGAAAAGGGAATCCAAGAGCGTTTTAATGTTGCGCTGTAATATTTGCTGTTATATTGTACCAGATAGCGGGATAGGGGGACAATTAACTTCGTACCCTTTCTTCCCATTGACTTGCTATGAATCCATAATGCATCTAGAGCTCCAAAGAATGCTTCCCCTAGTCGGAAGGGAAGACCTACAGGTCATTTCTTTTTCCCTTCCAGGCAGCTAGGGGCTAGGGGGAGCACCCTTGCGAATGAATAAGTATTCAGTGTGTTCCTTTGATTTGTCATAATTACGTTTTCACTTAACGTATATTGCTCGTATGAATTGTATGAAATTGCTGAAATTAATGATGATAAGAATAATACGGACATAATCAGAATAATTTCTTACATACATAGTCCCCTCGACACAATGATGTAAAATATAATATATAATTTTAAAAAATGCACCTCTTGCTATTGGTGGACTTCATTGAATAGAAGTCTATTCAATTAAAACACGTTTTGACGACCATTACAACTTTGAGTCATATACTTGATTCAGGATTTGAAAATAGTATCCCTATTTCACAGGGGGAAATGAGGGCAGTGCATTTGATGCCAATTTGTTTTTACTATAGTACCAGGGTCCCGTCTAATAAACAGTTGCGATTAATCGCAACTTATATTATGTAATTGATATCAATCGCAACTATATATAATAGACAGGGGACTACAAACTTACGATTGATTTGAGGACTTGCAAATGATTCGGATCTCTTGTGATTCTTTATGAGACGGGCCCCAGGGATACACCCCAAATAAAGACAAAAACAAAACTTTCTGAAGGAGGCTCCCCGATTTTCGGCCGGTCTTTTTTTTTCTTTCTTTTTCGAATAACAAGATAATCAAAACAGCATGAAATAGAAGACCAGATACAGATTAAAAAGGAACCGCAGACAAACAAAGAGAGAGAGAAAAGAATTGTGTCTATTAATATCGGTAATACAAAAAATCAGTTAGAAAGAAAAAGGATTTCAGACCAGTGATGCATGGATTCCTTTCAAGGAATGCCAACGTGTATACAACCTGTCTAAGAACCCGGATTAAGGGTGTAGGGTAAACGGACGATTCCAACCCGAAAAGAGATTTAAAAGAACACTAACATTCTATCGTAAAATGTGAATCATCATTTACATGATTCCGAACAGGATCTGCTTTGTTATCATTTCAATACCACTCTAACTATTAAATATCGACGAGCGTTATTGTTAATGACCTTACATCGGCGTAGGCGTATTGGATTCACCCTTTCCCATGAAAAAAGGCGAGGGACGCAAAAAATGTTTCAATACATCAATATTAATTGTCATGTGCCTCGCGCAAGGTTAAGATATTGCTTCTCATTATTGGCTGGTCGTTGTCATTATTGTTTTTGTTATTGCTGCTGCTGCTTCATCATCATCATAATTATAATTAATTAACTAATAAATTGCGATCACCGAACAGTCATTGACTTAAAGGTCAAAACAAGGTAAATTTCATGAACTCAAGTATTTCCTGATAATGCTGAGCAGGATATAATCCTAAATTTCAACCACTTTTTGACAAACTACACTGCGAGAGAAATGCTATCAAGATTAGTGAGAGGGGAAGGCGGGAGGGTCTCATGGTCTTATCATATATGTGTTCAAGTCCCCCCCCCCCCCCCCCTCTCTCTATCTCTCTCTCTAATTCCTCTCTCTCCCCCCTCTCTCTCTCTCTCTCTCTCTCCCACTCTCTCTCTCTTTCTCTCTCTCTCACACCCTCTCTCCCCCTCTCTCTCTCTCTCTCTCCCCCTCCCCCTCTCTCTCTCTCCCTCTCTCTCCCTCTCTCTCTCTCTCTCTCTCTCTCTGTCTCTCTCTTTCTTTCTCTCTTTCTTCTATCTTATACCCTCATGCACCACGGCCTAGGACCCACCCCCCTTTCCTATGAAGAAGGCGAGGGAAGCGAAAAATTGTATAATACATATCAAGATAAATTATCATAGCATTAATTGTCATGTGCCTATCGCGTGGTTAATATATTGCTTCTCATGATTGGCAGGTCGATGTCGTTGTTGTTGCTGTTGCCTCCTTGTTAGTTTCGTTTATGTATAGGGTTGTCCATGAAGAGCAGATACAAGCTGATCATCTAACTTTTTCATTCCTCTTCCGTACCTCAAACCCAACCCTCTCCTTGTTTTCATACATATGGACATTCATTCTCTTACAAAATTGATTTAACAAACAAAAAATTCTGAAAATCGTACCATTTTCCAATGTTGCCCCCCCCCCCCCCCCTCAAACTGTAGATATTACAATATCGAAAATTTTAAAAATCACTACTATAGAGCTTTGAAATGCATGTCACCTTTAGATATTTATTTTTAGAATTTTGAATCTTTGTCGATCACTTAGTTTGAAAAAATCATGATAAACTTACCTGTAAGTTCTGCACGTAATTGTGCTGGTGTTATAGTTTATGAGGGAAGTGTGAACACGTATTTATTTTTTTAATTTCAAAAAAATATATTAAGGGACCTAGGAAAAATAGGAGAAAATGTTATTGCTGTCACCTTGCCATTCCTGCCCCCTGTATTTGTTTTGTTGGTGTTGTTGTTGTTGATGTTTTTGCTATGCTTTGGTTTTTGTTTTCGGGTTTCGGGGGTGGGAGAGGGGGTAGGTGGGATTATCATTATGTTCTTTCTATTGAAAGAATGTTGATGATGATAATAATAATAATAATAATGATAACAACAATAATAATGATGATAGTGATAAATAATTATATTACTATAAGAATAATAATGATAATCATCATCATAGTCATATTCATGATCATAAAATCAGAATTGAGAAACTAGTAAATTCCGACCACCAAACAGTCAACGATCTGAAGTTCAAAACAATATGAAGTTCTTGGACTCAAGTATTTCCTGATAATACAGAGCAGGATCTAATCCTAAATTTCAACCACTTTTTGACAAACTTCATCCAGACCAAAAAAGAAAACAAAGGCTTGCCATGATAATCAACATCGCATAAAATGAGCTTCATGATAAGAAGTATCCTCAATAACGCAAAAAGCCAAGGAAGTATTAATGTACATCCATAGCGTATAGTTGTAACCGACGAAACCACATCCTCTTTGAAGGGTCATTACACACTCCCCCCAAAATGAACTTTATATGGAGATTTTTTATATTTAAAAAAATGCATCATCTGGAGAAAGGTTGACGCCTGCCAAGCTGATGGCGGATCAATCGTGAATTATTGTAAACATTGCCGCGTATTTGACCCAATTTCTCGTTCAGCGTGCCTCTAGCAAAATATGAAACTGGATAGAATGTTTATTTGATGTGACACTGTTCGGTGAATTTTGACAATGTTTCGTGTAAACTAGTATTGTTTAGATTATAGACAAATACACTTTGGTTTCGGGTTTGATAAGATGTTGGGCAAAAGTTTATTAGAAAAATCCCTTCTGAATAGGGGGGTGCATTCCATAGTTTTGTGAGGTATAGCCTGAGGAGGGGGGAATTCCCAGATGTAATGTTGGCTATTCCAGGATATCTGATTTTTATTCAACTATTTCCTAATTGTTTTGACCCCTTCCTTGTGGTTAAATAATGAATATCAAACTTTGAACTCCTTGCGAGATTTTCATAGCGTTCGCAACGACACATCCTGATACAATTCTATGCTTCTGTCAAACTTTGAAAACGTAAGTATCATGAGGGCTGTTGAAACAAAAAAAGCAAACAAATATGTGGCATCTTAAATTTCTATAGCCATCGCTTGATGGAGACATGCATGCCATTAAGCAGAATATAAATTATGGCGTGTCAGGTATCATAATCAAAGCAATCCATAGAGAACATTGATATCTTCCAAATAGGCAAAAACAAATAAATGTTTAATTATTATGATACATGTATTCATATCATCATTTGTATGATTGTCACTGCGTAAAATTGTACTTGTAGTAGTAGAGTAGCAGTAGCAGCAGCAGCAGCAGTAGTAGTAGTAGTAGTAGTAGTAGTAGAAGTAGTAGTAGTAGTAGTAGTAGTAGTAGTAGTAATTGTAATAATAGTAGTAGTGGTAGTATAGTAGTAGTAGTACTGTAGTAGTAGTAGTAGTAGTAGTAGTAGTAGTAGTAGTAGTAGTAGTAGTAGTAGTAGTAGTAGTAGTAGAAGTAGTAGTAATAATAATAGTAGTAGTGGTAGTTGTAGTAGTAGTAATAGAAGCAGTGGTCGTCGTCATAATAGTAATAGTAGTAGTAGTAGTAGTAGTAGAAGAAGTAATAATAAAGTCATTTTTATATAGCGCATAATAATAAATTTTCTATGCGCTTTAGCAGTCGTAAAAGCAGTGGTGGTGGTGGTGCTTGAAGTATAGTGTTTGTTGGCGGGGAAAGTGTGCGTAGAAATGCAACAATTCGCATTTCGCACTTTACTGAAAGACAGAAATGTTTCATTTTCTTTACGTTTTCTTCCTGTTTGAAGCAACAAACATCGTACTTTTAAGTTCTAGAATATTCTCAAGAAATGTAATGTTTATAGTTTAATTTCAGAAGTTAATAGGAAAAAAACAGTTATTAGAAGGAAATAGCGTACTGAATGCGTACGGTTGGGTGAATTAGCCTACCATTGTGTACAACCAGTTTGTCTTCTACCCAATTAGTCGATTCCCATATGGTCTTCACCCAACCCACCCAACCCGTCCACTACCTACATGGTCTAATAATCATTTCGTCTACTTATCATTTGGTCCAATGACCATTTAGATTAATAGTCATTTGGTCTTATTTCCATATGGTCTAATTCCCAATTTGCATATTGCCCATTTCGTCTACCGTCTAAAAGACTACACCCAGGTGTTAAAATGGGTACCCGGTAGGATGCGAAAGCTAATGTGGTTTGATTAGCAAGTGTGCGCTTGTAAAATGGCGACTGGCTGGAATGCTCCCCAGGGAGTGGAGAATGTGCATACCTTGTGTGCGGGTAAGCCTGGATCCGATGACCGGGGTAATAATATGTTCCGCGCCTAGAAACGTAGTATTAGGCGCATTATAAATGTGAGCTATTATTATTATTATTACTAATCATTTGATGATTATCATTATTTATGATTAAATTATTGATATGAGACAAAAATAGGCATTAGGCAAATGGGAAGTAGATCGACTGGGAATTGATTATTAGACCACGAGTGAATAGTAGACTGGCTGGGTGTAAATTATATAGGAATAGACCAATTGGGTAGTAACCAAACTGGCGGTAGACCAAGCGCCTATTAACCTGCGGTTGTATACTTTAAGAGTCATCTCGGTAACACAACGTGAAATATACTATATCATGTAAATGCGTGTACAATCATTTCCCCTTCCTTTTTCATTCTTGTTATCTATTCTTTTTCTTTCGCATTTTGTGAGTATAGGCCACAACTAATCTACACTAATAATCCGGTGTCTGTTGCTATCGAAGCTTTAATTGCGAATACATAATGCTCCGCAAGGAAACTGCAAACTAAATTGTACTGCATTTCTTTACTTTCGAATAACCTTTAAAGTACTTATTGATTTGAAACTGTGTGTTTCGTAAACAATGCCAAAATATTTCATATGATTTTATTTCAATTAATTTCAACGAAACCAGTAAAAATAATGCTTATACTATTTTCATTTAAACATGGAAATACAGAGAAGAAAAAAAACATCAACAACATCTGATACACCGAATGTTTCACTTTCTGTGTTTTTCTTCCTGTTTATAATACCAATCAGACAATCATTAAGTTTAGTAGACTTTCAGACTACATTTTGAACTCGGCTAAAAAAGAAAACTAATTCTCAATGAGTAAACGGACATGAGAGTGCCAAAAGAATGACGTCTTATTTACTGATATGATAAGATAATTTCTAAAAATAGGTGTCTTTCATTTCCTTATTATTAAGCCTAACAAAAATCAAAATCATTTCTGCTCTAATTCTATGGAAAGTAAACACTCAAAAGGTTAAAGGTTAACTCAAAGGTTAAGGTGGGATGTCGAATGATAACGTGATTACGAACAAATAAACTCATTTTGTTTGTCTCTAGTAAGTTTAGGCGTTTCATTTGACACAGTCGCTAAAACTCTTTAAATTCATTACATAATACCAATTAATCACGGGAAGATTTTGTAATTCTTGTTACAGACTACTTCGTAAAAAGCAAAGTATCACTTTTTAAATGATTTCTTTATGAAAATGATTTTGATACTCCTTGTTTCGTTTCATATTTCATTTATCTTGTGAACGGCAGGTTTGAGTAATTACATTTCAATGTCAATATACCCATACATATTGCACAATGTGTTTGGTGTTTGTTCATACGATTCAGTCCTTTAAAATTATTTACGTAGTGGCCAAGTCCATGCGTTACGGATTTACATTTTCAGAGAACTTTCAAATTTAAATTAGAATGTCATAACAGTTGTAATGAAATGAACGAATTAATGATGTATGTGTAAACTAAAATGACATGCTTTCACAACAATTATGTTTCTTATCAACCTTTCATAAAATTTATGAAATATTGTATTTTTTAATAACGTTGCTATGTATAATAACCAAAGATTTGACCTTCTATATGTCATTCAGTAACAGAGTATACAAAATTCAATATTTCGTAAGTGTGATGAATGGTTGATAGGAAACCCAAATGCTGTGCAAGGACCTCATTTAAGTTAAAGATAAACTTGTAATGAGTTCTAGTAAAAAAAAAATTAAAAAATGAATTCTCACAGAATCAAACGAAACTTACACTGAATGTTCAAGATTACAAATAAATGTCATGTGCCAAACCATTTTTGAAGAAAAGGTATACTGGCTGAGAAATGAGCAAAGACAGAGAAGGAAATCAAGGTAGGTAGCCCCGACACCATTTGTGTAGTCCCATATACATCTTTCTGTGTACAGTGCTTGTTACTTTACCAAGCCTGGGCCAAATTTGTTATGATTTTGATGACTCCAGAACCCACCTTTATCTTTATTATAGCAGATCTTTAATTTCTAGACTTTCTAGAAAGTTTCCTGGAAAAGTCATTCCATAACGCATGTATTTGACCTGTATAAGTCAGAAGGTCATGATAATGGGGTGCTGATAATGGTATGAAGCTCTATCAAGACATGATCCAAATGTCTATAATTTTAGGATTGTTCCATGGAACTACAATGAGTTTATTTTTAGATACATGGTTATTCATACCGTGTCATTGCTCTTTTGGGGTATGAAAACAAATCCCCTGTTCATTTTGTTTTGATTTTTTTTTTATTAATGTTCATCACTTTTCTTTAAAAAGGAAAGAAAACAAGAGATGCATTTTCGTTTATTCTAAACATAATTATCAACCGTTCGTTCACTTTCATAACCATGTTGAAATACTGAATTGCACAGTGAAATCGAAACTTTTGCTTAACCACTTGCTTTCAAAATCTTTCCCCGAATGTAAGAAGAAAGTATTTCATTTCCTGTGTTCCTCGTCAGAACCAAATAACAAGCAATGTAATTCCAGTCTTTTGCAGACATAAAATGTAGCGTTTGAGTGTATTTTATAATAATAAACCTGAACCTCTACAAGCAAACACATCAACATGAAAATTACAATACAGGAATATGAGCATTCACTCTTGTGTAGAAGTTCATCGGCCAATATTTATTTTTCATGTCTTCGCATATTTTTCATTGATTGTTGACCACCATCCCGATTCATTTTTTTTTAAATTTTAGAAACGTCCGTATTCTCACACTCCATGTGGAATCAATAAGCATTATACCCAAGCAACAGTTTGGAGTTTAGACCCACTCTGTAGGTCTAGTCTGCAAGCACAAACCCGTGTCAGTCGTAAAAGTGAGTCTGCACTATAAGACTACCATAGGCCATGTACTGTAGCTGCTCCTGACACAACCAGTAGGTAGCTTGGCTAGATTTCTCTCAAGGCACAATGATTTTTTGATAAAGTGTCAAATTAGGGTCTGTGCCTGCAGACTACTGTAGGTCAGGGGAAAAGTTCGGCCTTACTATTTTAGCTTCATTAATTATTTATTCAATATTTAGGTAAATATTTAGTTAAACTCTACGCACCGTAATTAGCGATATGGTTAAAAGAAAAAGAAAAAAAGGTAGAAGGGGAGAAGAGGAAGAAAAAGAAGAAAAGGCAGAAGGAGGAGAAGAAAAAAGGTAGAAGAAGAAGAAAGAAAAAGGTAGAAGAAGAAGAAGAAGAAGAAGAAGAAGAAGAAGAAGAAGAAGAAGAAGAAGAAGAAGAAGAAGAAGAATAAAAAGAGGAAAGAAGAATAATGAAAATAAAAACATGTTAAATTGTCATCATTTACCTGTTTCCCTCAACCGTTTGAATTATATACTAATTATTCAAAAACAATTGCGAAGCATTTATTATTTTTTCTTCTCCTTTTTTCAAGTTACTCAACCCATTTTCTCCGTACTTACAGCCAAACAAGCAACACTTCAGGTTTCTTGTACCAGTTTGAATCAATATTAGACATGGTTGGTTGTCTCCATTGTGAGATTACGACATTTATATTTATACTGCTGCCTGTAGATGGCGTACCTCTATAGGAGCAGATAGTGTCCCTTTATGCTAGGAGCAGACAGAGCATAGAGCTATACTACTAAATAACACATAAAAATTATAGCTCTATGAGACAGAGTCATCTATGTATAGCAGGATACCAGCCTTTGGACAATGCCTCGCGCGCTGCTTCACCTGTAACGAATTCTTGTATTCAATTTTCAGAATGCGATTTTCATACATTACGAGTTGTTAAGTAGGAAAAAAACATAATGTTTGTCCTACCTAGCAACGAGGCACTTAACAAAGTTTAAATTTGATATGACATAATAAATATGCGTCGGAGCGATGACGTCATATATCACCCCCTCCCACCTTCTCTCTCTCTCTCTCTCTGTCTCGTTCTCTCTTCGTTCCCTCTTCGTTCCCTCTCCCATCCCTTTTCTTTGTTATCAAGAAAATTAATTAATTAATCAATAAAATAAATGCTTTTAATGATCTTATACTTTAACCATTCATAACAATCTCATTACTTGTCTGATTTATTTCGAACTCTCGCCAGTCTGTTTCTCTTATTTTTCTGCTTTCAGACAAATGAACTTATTACAAAAGTTGGATTGCCCTACAAATAGTACACACCCATCTCCACCCCACGCGCACAAACACACTCACACACTATTCACGTATTATCTTAATCACTTTGATAACTTGAAAAAATAGTCAGAGCCAATTTTTAAAGTTGTACTTTCAAATATATAATCTTTCATTTTAACATTACAAAAGTTATCATATCAGAAGAAAAATAGTATCCGGCTAACGTAAAATAGCAATATACATTTAATAATAATAATAATAATGATAATAATAAATTTATATAGCGCAGCTTTTATACAAAATATATTCAGCTGCGCTGGTTAAGAGCTCCTTTTTACTAAATTCTACAAAATAAGATCACTCAGTTGAAGAAATAAGTTTTTAAATTGGATTTAAAAACATTGAGAGATGGAGTGCTTCGTATTTCTATTGGCAAGCTATTCCATAGTTTGGGGGCAACAATTGCAAAAGCACGGTCCCCAAGAGTTACTTTAGTTTTGCCATGGGGAATCTGAAACAATAATTTATCTGTGGAACTGCGCAGGCTACGACTGTGTGATTGGACTTTGAGTTGAAGTAATTCTGTGATGTCATTAGGGGCTTACATCACAGAATTACTTCAACTCAAAGTCCAATTAGAACATGATCTTCAATGACAAGGTCATTGCATTATCTTCTGACCAGATCGACTACGAATTAAAGTGAAGGAGCACTGAATATTGTGACTCTTTATTCAGACAATATAATATCATCGTTAAGACACTACTTAATCATAAATTTCTCGTATTAGTTACACGAATCACGATTGGTAATTCCAAAGTTCTCTGGTGCAGATCGAATCGCCCGCTATTGGGGAAATTTGGTCTCTGTTTGCAAAATAATGATATGAGAAATAAAATATAGAATCTCGGAATTAACGTTTGTTCAAAATATTGGCTATTTCAAAATGCTCGGTTGAAAATTGCCCCCGATGCCAGAATTTTGTTTTTTTTTTCCATTTTCTGAAATAATCATATGACGTACAAAATTATGTTAGGTTTCAACGATTAATTAAATTAAATAAGTGAAAGTTGATAACTAGAGCATGAATCTACCAATATAGAGTTGTAATCTTTGTGGTGTTTGAGTAAAAACTTAATGAAATCTAGCAAACACTATCCGATATAAATACATACATACATCCTACAGACCTACGGTATACACGAGTCATTATTAAACAAATTGCAGGGATTGATAACCTACATTTAGAACTTATCATTCATAATGCAATCATTAATGCACACACATTGAAGGGGGAAGTATGATGTTGATATAGTACGAGTTATCTCGGATTTCGATCCATGATGCTTAAATGCAAGCGATTAGACGACTAAAGTAATAGCAATAAAAACTGTATTGTTAGCGTCAGATTTTGTTTTTTGCTAACAAAATTATGATTTCCGTCTCATGATTTTGCACAAATATGATTCATAACCCTTTGTGATGAGAATTTGAGAAAGATAACAGAAAATAAGTTTTCATCACTGAGGAATGAATGCATAGAAGTTGATCAGAGATTTGTTGAATACCACTTCTTGCTTTTGAATCTTTCTTCATTTAAAAAAATCCCAATATTTTTCAACGATTGTCTTAAACTTTTCATTTTTTTTAAAAGATGTCGGATAACAGACCAAAATTAAAAAGGATTAAAAGACAAATTGTGATAGTTTATTCAATATGGAAAATACTAGTCGTAGTATAGTATAATATAGGAATCGAGGTTGACATCAACCGACATGCATGGGTAACCCTAACAACAATAATATGATGTAATATTATGCTGAATCAGTGGTACAGCTTTGGGAGCACAGGTGACATCGCCCCTTCCTCTTCCCCTAATTGAAAAAAGGGGATAAAGGGAGAAAAATTAATATTCCACCCAGCCCGATGACCTTGTTCTTTAAAAGTATGCATTCCGTACTGAGATCCTCGTCGTCGTCCCCCCCCCCCCCTCTCTCTCTCTCTCCCTCTCTCCCCGCGGACAACATGAATTCGATCGGCACCCCTAAACGGCTTGATTCGCACTACTGATGAACGGACGTCTCCTAAAAACATATGTGGAAGTCTTTATCGAGGAGGAGCATTGATCTTGAGTATAAAATCCCGTTATAAGATACATTTATAAAAATAGATTTAGTGTTTTAGCTTGCTGGAGGTAATCCAGGCGGTGCAGATGGTATCCTTGAACCACCCGAATGGTACGGGTACGCAACAGCGGAAACACATGCGGTTGATGATGGTAGTGGTGGTGGTGGTGGTGGTGGTGGTGGTGGTGGTGGGTACGCTACGTAGGATACAGGGGGATAGGGCGCGGTGGACGGTGGATAAGGTTGGCTTGGAGGTAGGTGGAATGCCGCAGACGTTGGTGGCGAATAGAACCCTCCCGATCCCGGCATATTGAAGGACGTGAACTTCCCGATGTCTTCATACGCTGGTGGTGGAACGTCCGGTAGGCTCGAGTTTGGATCACCTATGTGGGTCAGGGCTAATTCTCTTATACTCTCTCTTGGTACGTCACCAAAGTCCTCTGTTCCTTCTCCAGCTACATCACCTGAAGGGTTTTCCGTATTTGCACCGGGTTCTGGTGAGGGAGGTTTTGAGGTGTTTTTCTTCAGGCAGCACTGATAGAAAAAGAACAATCCCACTAATGATCCAATGACGATTCCAGCTATTTCCCAACCTGAGAGGCCGTTACCTACAACAACAACAAAAATTGAGGAAATGGATGTGACAATGATAACAAAATATTGATTACAATCGGTCTAGAGCTAGATTTGTACCATGCAGTTACTGTGATATCTCTAATCCGATTAGCAGGTTTGAAAATGCAAGACCAGTAACATGACTGTTATTTCGTAGGCTATTAAACATAATTTTTTCCGTCTGTTGTGTCCTTTTACTCTTCAGTGAGGTTTCGTCATCAATATGAAACAAGATAACCAGAAAATTTCTGTGTAAAATGTTTTTGAATACAAAATCACTATTTTATCAGGACTATTTCCCCTTTGAAAATGTGAAAAGGTTGTGTCTGACAACTACTCCGGTAACAGTTGCTCCGTGGTCAATATCCTGCACAAACCGATTCTTGAGCCTGGACCGACCACTAATACTTTTATTTTTTGATTGAGTCTTATTTATCCAGGTAAGCCACATCATTATCAACACCGCTCTTAAAGGTAAAGACCAGTGTTTGGAAACGCCCCAATTTCAAAAAATTAAATGGAAGCTCTTATTACCAATCATGTGAAAGAGTATGTTTTGACTAAAATACATGATGATAAAAATGTTGCCGGGAAACCACGTACTAATTGATATATTTGATAAATTGGTTTATCTATTGGTGTGTGAGAGATAAACGCACGTGTCCCATATACATCTTTCTGTGTACAGTGCTTGTAACTTTACGAAGACTGGGCCAAATTTCTTATCATTTTGATGATTCCAGAACCTTGCAGTACACACCAATACTTATATGCTAGATGATCAACCTTTCCTGATCGATTCCACAACGTTTCTTTCACAATGCAATCACATGCCCATAACTGGTCTTTATCTTTAATTCCTGTGGGCCCTGCAATTATTATTACCCAAGCATTGATAGGTACCAATTTAGAGAGGGTTATATTTAGGCAAAATAAACTTGCCTAAGGATGTTTGCAACGAGTGTGTTGATCAAACCGAGAACCTCTAGCATATGAGTCGATCAAGAGCCTACACCAATTTATACCACAGTACTATCACTACTCATAACCCCCGGCCCCCACTCTGGGGTCGGAATGACCGCATGCGTGTTACCAAAATGTCCGGTAAAGTTTTCACGCACCAAAGTCCGGCTCGTACATACACAAAATTGACTTTACACACCGGACTTAGGGGCAGTTTTCAAAAGGAGGGAACACGCATATGAGTACCCTAAATAACACTGAGTGGGGGGGGGGTCATAACCCCATACCCATCTACATTTCTAATCGCAACCATTTTTATTTGACAAAAAAAGCCCTTAGCGACTGTCGCACACGCAGGAGCACATAGCTGCATGTGAGCATCCTTACATCTACCCTCGGATAGGACGTTAAATGGAGCCAAGTGTAGAGAAGAGTCATCGTGTACCTTTGCACGTTAAGAACACTCTGTACTTTTCGTATAAGAGTAGGGGAAACCCTGGTGTAGTGGTCCACCTGTACACTCCCGACCAGTTGTACCGGGAGGAGAGACCCAAGCGTTTATCAGTGATTCAGTTCGCTTTTCGGCTCTCAGTCGCAGGTGACGCCGTTACATAATAACAATAAGAAGAGGAACTAGAAATGCAATCGTGTCACAGTGATGTGCGTGCAATGACGCCATGTTTCTACGTGTCAAACGAAAGAGCTTCTCTCGGACTATCCAGAGCAATTTGTACGAAGTCTGTAGCTTCTGTAATATTGGAGATAGGTAGGGCGAAATAAAGGCCTCAACAGTGACCTTGATGGGATGGTAGTGACTATGCCTACGAAGTTTGAGAGAAATTGGGATAGGGGAAAGAACCTATAGAAAGGGCTCGCAAGCACTGCGTGCAAAAACCAATGGAATTTGGTGCATGTTCGTCATTGCAATCAAGATCGTTCTGGTGGCCAAAAGCGTGAACCGATATGCCCCATAGACAATTCGTGTCATGCATGGGCGGAAAACGTACAGGATCTGTATTTTGACCGGAGTTAAATTGTTTTTTTTCTCTCTCTCTCTCTTTAGTCTCTTTATGGGCCGTATTTGGTATCATTAGAAAGAGGATTTCATGGTTGTTATTGTAAACAACTCTCTTTTTTTCTATGATAATCCTATCGAAACACGTGATGTAAAATAGTTTTATAGGACAAAATGGCGTCTTAAATGGCCCCATTGACCAATTTCAAAAATCCGGCCAGGAGGTGCCCTGCGTATTGCAACTTGGCATGTCACTGCAAATTTTCAAGGAAAAAAAGGACGTTTAAGAGGCGAAAAGCAGTCTGAAAAAAATGACGTCAAAGCCGATACGTGTTAGATTCGGGCGGAAACTCGGCGGAATTCGTGTAGTGACCTTTGTTTAAATGCGATTTATTCACAATTTTCTGTGTGAACATAAAATTATACACTGTTGGTCATAATGGTGGGAATATTTATTTTTTCCCCAGTTTAGGGAAGGATTTTAAAAAACTACTTATTTCTAATAGATCTAGATAATGGCATACATTCTCAGATTTTATTGAATATTAATTTGCGAGTGTTTGTTTTGCGTGACTGCTAAAGCATATGTATGCTACTATACTTATCAACTAGGGGACCTACGCCCTTAAGTCATAAATGACAGTATGCCTCACAAAATGGCACTAATATAACATATCGACACGATTTTGATTAATTTAATTAATTTTGCTTAATCATATGTGTGCTACTATGCTAATCAGCTAAGGGACCTACGTCCTTAAGTCATAATTGACAGTAATGAGGATTAATGCCTCACAAAAGGGCACTAATATATAGCTGATCGACACGATTTTTATACTGGGGCCTCACAGTAACGAGGCCATTGCTTAGCCCCTGAATCATGACTGTACGCAGTGTTTGCTAGGGTACGCGGCCCCTTCCACAAATCCCCCAAAACGAAGAAAATGCAATAAATTGTCAAAAATTTATTGCATTTTCCCCCGGCTCCCAACAGGAAACATTCCTCTGTAGGGCCATGCATTATGGCTCAAGGCATGGCCACACAGAGGAATTTTTCCTGTTGGGGGCCGGGGGAAAATGCAATGAATTTTTGACAATTTAGTGCATTTTCTTCGTTTTGGTGGATTTGTGGGGGCTTTTTGTGGGGGATTCACTCGCCGCCCAAAATACACTCGGTGCCTGGTCGGTCGCCGCCCGGGCACTGACCTAATCGCTGGGCGATGCCGAATTCCAGCAGCGACCGAGCAGGCTACTGATCGGTCGGTCGCTGCTCTGATGGTGACACGACATTTGCTCCTGCGACAATTGCTCCGGGCTTTATTTCGTCTAAGATGTAGGGTTAGGGTTAGGGTTTCAATAGGGTTTTATTGCAATGACGACCTTCGTCATTGCCTTGTTTTCGTTCACATTCTGCCCCATTAATATTCTCCTTTTCCTTTTCCTTATCCTTATCCTTATCGTCAGGAAATCGCATTCGTTTTGCACGTAGTGTTTGTGATTCCTAGTTAGGTGCTTTTCTCATGTCCTTTTCCTTTCAAATTTCATAGGCATAGTCTCTAACATCTCATCAAGGTCACTACATTCTTCGATTTTGGAAATCACTCATGCATGACCGTCCAGGCGCCATTTTGTCCGTTTCTGGTCCATTTTAAGGCCTTTATATCTTCCTTCCTATCTCCACTATCCTAGATTCTACAAACTTCTAACAAATTCCTCTAGATAGTCTGAGAGATGTTCTTTCATCTGCGACAAATGACTTGACCTTCAAAATGCCATCTTCATACTCGAAATTCAAATCTAAAACCGACTCCGTCAAAAATCTCTCAAGTTCTTGAAAAATGGACCCCTAAATAATCTAAAACTGCCATAACTTTCTCATATAAATTCCGTTTTGTATTTAAATCTCACAGTATCTTTATCTCATAATTGCACATAGCCATGCCAAATTTCACGCTCCAATGGCTTTGCACAACATAAATAGCGCCCTCTAAAGTTCTGGGAATTGGCTTTCTCTCTGTGGCCGTATCTCCATAATGGCTTGGCAAACCCGTACCCTTTTTTGGATTTAGATACTTGAAGATATGCCCTTTCCAGCCATATACAAAATTATATACCCTATCACTGACCAAATTTGAGAAAATTGCCCTCCAAATTCGCCATTTTCAAGAAAATTCCGAAATAACTTCAACTTGCTCTAAAATGGCGATCTTTATACCTACATCCATGAAACTTGGCAGACATATGTATCCATATACGTGACAACTGTTTACTAAGTTTGGTAAAATTCGAATATGTCAGCGCAAAGTAATCGCCAAAAATGATGAATTTACTATGCATTACGTAATAGCGCGTTTAATGCGTGCAATACATTGCGCGCAGATAACAATGGTGTCAAACTGACCGCAATGAAGTGCCCTTTCGAATGATACCAAGTATGATATATGTTCATACAGAAAATTGTGAGTAAATCGCATTTTAACAAAGGTCACTACACGAATTCCGCCGAGTTTCCGCCCGAATATAACACGTATCGGCTATGACGTAATTTTTCAGACTGCTTTTCGCCCCTTAAACGTCCTTTTTTTTCCTTGAAAATTTGCAGTGACATGCCGAGTTCCAATACGCAGGGCACCTCTTGGCCGGATTTTTAAAATTGGTCAAGGGGGCCATTTAAGACGCCATTTTGTCCTATAAATCTATTTTACATCACGTGTTTCGATAGGATTATCATAGAAAAAAAGAGAGTGGTTTACGATAACAACCATGAAATTCTCTTTCTAATGATACCAAATACGGCCCATAAAAAGACATAAAGAGAGAGAAAAAAAACAATTTAACTCCGGTCGTATTACAGATCCTGTACGTTTTTCGCCCATGCATTACACGCATTGTCTATGGGGCATATCGGGTTCACGCTTTTGGCCCCCAGAACGATCTTGATTGCAATGACGAACATGCACCAAATCCCATTGGTTTTTGCACGCAGTGCTCGCGAGCCCTTTCTAGGTTCTTTCCCCTATCCCAATTTCTTTCAAACTTCGTAGGCATAGTCACTACCATCCCATCAAGGTCACTGTTGAGGCCTTTCTTTCGCACTATCTATCTCCAATATCACAGAAGCTACAGCCTTCGTACAAATTGCTCTGGATAGTCCGAGAGAAGCTCTTTCGTTTGACTTATCGAAACATGGCGTCATTGCACGCACATCGTTGGGACACGATTGCATTTCTAGTGTTAGGTTTAGGGTTAGGTTTAGGGTAGGGTATAGTGTTGAATCCAGGGTTGAAGTTAGCCATTCGATTAGTGTATGAAATTTACAGCGGAGCAATTGTCGCCGGAGCAAATGTCATGGAATCGCTCTGATTTGTGACCATAGCTTTACCATGATTAGGCGTGCACTGTATTCCAACATCTTCTGTATGATCGCAGTTGTTTGATCCCCATTCTTGATATATACAGTAGACCAGCCGCTCCTCATTCCCGTAACACTCGACATTGTCCAGCCAGATTGGTCCTACAGCCTCTTCGTAACCCATGAGCCCGGTGGTGAAGAACCCGTGGCCGCCGAACCCCAGTTGTCGACAGACCACCTGGCTGTTCTCGTGGTCCCAGTCGTCGTCGCATACGGTCCCCCATTGGCCGTTGTGGTAAACCTCCAAGCGTCCTTCAGAAGTGGAAGGACCGTTCACCAAACGCACTGTCCCTTCAGCTGTATTGGTCATAATTATTTTTTTTAGATCCTTTTTATTTCTTCCTTTTTCAAGTTAATATAACATGACAAGAGATGATAATTTGACAAGATAACATAACATAACATTAACAAGCATAATCATTAATGTGAACTTAAATGGAATTACATATTAACAAAATTATAAAGAATGATGCTTAAAGTGCTTAAATTTATAAATTTGTTATCAAATAAATTATGGTTTAAAATACATTTTCCTTTGACTCGAATGCACATGCTATTATATATTATTTCTATTTCCTTTATATGGTTCATATTTAATTCTAAATTCCTTTGTGTCCATCCATACCTCGAGTTCCTAAAGAATTTTGGCAAAGTTACCTTCAACAAACCAAGCCAATAATCGCAAGAGAATAAGAGGAAAATCAATTGCCTGGTAACTGTGAGCCCCAGGATCAAAACCGTGTCGCCCTCCCCCCCCCCCCCCCCCCCCCCTCCGTGGATCCGCGCCTCGGCCCATCATCTGAACATATTCCGCATTTCTACTAAGACTATTATTGAATTTCCCATAGTATGTTTTATTCTTTTCCCTTTTGTTGTCAGTTTTATCGTATATAGACTAGGTATTGCAGAGTGATGCGGTGATAAAGATCACATTTAATAACCATACCTTCAAATTCTTGATATATCCAATCATCTAATCTACTTTGCATGAATGGATTATATTTGGTAAATGTACACTATTGGTCATAAAGGTGGAATAATTTTTTTTACCCCAATTTATAGAATGATTTATTCCTAATAGATCTAGATAATAGTTTACATTCTCAGATTTTATTGAGTAATAATTTAAGAGTGTTTGTTTTGCGTGACTGCTAAAGCATTATGTATGCTACTATACTCATCAACTAGGGAACCTACGCCCTTAAGTCATAAATGACAGTATGCCTCACAAAATGGCACTAATATAACATATCGACACGATTTTGATCCTGGGGGCTTCACAGTTCAGGCACGTAGCCAAGGGGGGCACGGGGGGCACGTGCCCCCCTAAAATTTCCAAGATCGGTTGAACTTTTTTAGACCCCTTTTTTTTTTACCTCGATCGATTACATGTATGTGCCCCCCCCCCCCAAACATCGAACTCTGGCTACGTGCCAGTCACAGTTACGAGGCAATTGCTTTGCCACTGAATCATGACTGTACGCAGCGAGGGCTAGGGTAGGAGGCAGCACCCACAAATGAAAAAAAACCAAAGAAAATGTAATAAATTATCAATAATTCATTGCATTTTCCCCCGGTCCCCAATAGAAAAGAATCATCTGTTTGTCCATGCCGTAAACCATAACGCATGGCCGTTCAGAGGAATTTTTCATGTGTCCTCTGTGTCCATCAATTTATCACGAATTCACATTGTACGCACGTGGAGCGCATGTAGTAATTAAAGCTGTGTTTACATGCAGGTTAATTAAGCTACTGTCTCTGAAATGTGTGGTAATGGTGTGTTCTCACACCACATGGTGACGTGGAATTGGAATATCACCATGCCTCCATTCCACAGTTTGATTGCAATCTACATTAATTTTGTATCTAAAAAATGACGTGTGGTATAAAACTGTGATTCTGTTCTAAACTGTGACACACTGAGCTTATATACACACATCAAGGCTAGAGTGCCACCACACTCCACAATGTGATGTAAATTAAGATACACACATGGGAAATTTCAGATGACATATTCACGGAAGCGGCATCTATGGTCATACAATGAGAGTCTTAGTAGTTTGTTGTTCTTATCAACTTACCGGCATGAAGTGCGCACGTAACTCCGGCATCATCTGAATGACCACAGTTTGTGATTCCCCAGCCGCCATTTGAACATTCTGGCAATGTCAGCTCTCCTCCGTAACACTGAATGTCATCAAGCCAGATTCTGCCGTACCCTTGTCCAAATTCAGATGCACCATACACCTGGTCGACTCCAGCGTAACCCAGTTGTCGGCAAGCGACCGCGCCATCATTCAAATCCCAGCCATCATCACATATAGTACCCCACTCCCCCGAGTGGTAGATCTCAATCCGACCCTCATTTGCTGTTTCACCGTTTACGAGTCTTATGGATCCCTCTGATTCTATATAAATATAAGGACATTTAAACTCATATCATGTTAAAGATAAAGACCAGTTCCGGTCATGCGATTGCATTGTGAAAGAAACGTTGTGGAATCGATCAGAAAAGGTTGATCATCTAGCATATAAGTATTGGTGTGTACTGCAAGGTTCTGGTTTCCTCAAAAATGATAAGAAACTTGGACGAGTCTTGGTAAAGTTACAAGCACTGTACACAGAAAGATGTGCTTGACACGTGCGTTATATCTATCAGGTCCAAATAGATATAATAATTTACCAAATATATCAATTAGTAGGCGGTTTCTCAGCAAAATTTGTATGATCAAGTATTAGTCAAAACATATTCTTTCACATGATTGGTAATAAGAGCTTCCATTTCATTTTTTGAGAGGGGGGCGTTTCCAAAACTGGTATTTACCTTTAAGCATCACATTAAAAAAAAATATATAAGTTAGGCACACATTGATATATTCATTGAAGCAGCATCATGCAATATAATGAGAGACTTCAAAGTTTGTTGTTCATTTCAACTTACCGGCATCATTAAGTGAGCACATAACTCCGGCATCCTCTGAATGACCACAGTTGTGTATTCCCCATCCAGTGTTTGAGCATTGAGTCAGTAGGGCCTCCGTGCCACTGCACTGTACGTCATCCAGCCAGATACTTCCATACCCTTCTCCAAAATAGGAATAGCTGTAAACCTGGTCGACTCCAGAGTAACCCAGTTGTCGGCAAGCGACCGCGCCATCATTCAAATCCCAGCCATCGTCACATATAGTACCCCACTCACCCGAGTGGTAGATCTCAATCCGACCCTCATTTGTTGTTCCACCGTTTACGAGTCGTACGGATCCCTCTGATTGTAAAAGACATTAAAATTCAAATCATGTTAAGAATCACAGAGATAAGCACACTCAAAAAGTTCACAATGTGGACAAAACCGTGTATTTGATGTCTTCCAACTCCAAGTCGAATAAAACTTTAATCTTCCACAATGGAAGGGTTCACTCTTATTTTGTATCGTGTTTTTTTTAATAATATAATAATAATATTCCGCTTTTATATAGCGCCTAATGCATCGGTACAACGATATGTCTAAGCGCTTTACAGGTGTTTTTCGTTTGTCACGTCCACATAGACGCGACGTCAAAGATATAACGTCATTTCTGCGATTTGCGTCGGGTCGTCTCTCGTCGTCAGGCCAAATTTGAGAACGCGTTCATCCACGATTTGAGGTCAGCGGACTCAGGCTTACTCGCACACAATTTTTGCACATTCTTCACTCCCTGGAAAGCATTCCGGCCAGTCGCCATTTTACAAGCGCACACTTGCTCATCCAACCACATTAACTTTCGCATCCTACCTATTTAACACCTGGTGGAGAGTGGCAAATGTAGATTAACGTCTTACCAAGGACATTAGGCGGGGCTCGAACCCCGTACCTTGTGATCTGCAGTCGGGTGACTTATCCACTAGACCACAACACCTCTACTATTCAAGTCTTCTATTCAAGTCAATTTCAAATTCATTCATTCCAATATTACTCATACAAATATTTAACAATTTATTGATGCAATTCACATTTGGGAAAACATACATTGAAGATAATTATGATAAAAGTCATTAAAATATCAAACAAACTTCATACGCACTAAATGAAAATGACTGTGCATAGAAAATTATCATAATTCTAATTGGAGTATATGGAGGATTGCTAAAGGTCCAAGATCGAGGGAGAAAAAATATATTAATAACAACAATTATGTAACTTCACGACAAATCAAATCAAATCAAAAGAATGAAGTGATAAAACAAAACTATATAATTATAAAGACATACACTTTCCAACGTGATAATTTAGGGTAAGTACAAATGGTCATACAGGTACACTACTTTGTGATTCAAATAATTATGTGAAAGGCGTTTTAAATTTTCGTTTGTAAAGTGATAGAGTATAGGCTTTTCTTGAAATATCATTGGGAATATTATTCCAGCATTTTTGTTCCAATAAGATAAAGAGTTGACCAAGATGACTATTATCTAAGTAATAGCAAGATTAATTGTTTGTTTGTACCGTTGTTGTCTCATCATCATCGTCATCATTATTACTATTAAACCGACTCGACATTACAAATGGCTCAGTGGCGTCATGGTATGATGATGATGAAAATAAAACTGCTTGTGCTACTACAAAATTACTACGCCTACTATTACTACTACTACTACTACTAATGATATTCATAATAGTAATAACAATGATTAAAATAATAATAATAATAATAATAAAACTGTTGTTTTATTATTGTTAATATTATTACTATCATTAATGATAATGCTAATGATAAAAATAATAACAATGATCATGATCATGATAATGATGATGATGATGATGAAAATATACTACTAAAAATATGACTTTAACTACTATCTACTATTACAACTATTATTACTACTAATAATAATTATAATAATTAATAATAATGGCGGTGATTATGATGATGACAGCAACAACATGCAGCGACAACAAGGCTTGAAATAGAACATCTGTTAGCTCTCAAGCACATTAGATATCCATGCATGTTAACCGGGGAAGGGGGCGACAAATAGAGACTAATAATTTGCCAGAAGACGTTATTTGCTCAACATTTCAATATAAAAGGTGAAATGAAAGAACTACTATATACGTCACGACAATTTGAAATAGGCTACCTATAGCTGTTTCCCTATAGCTAGATTCGCTGTCTTATTTTAAATAGCTAGACATATATGTAATAGCCACTTGTATATTATACGACAATCAAAAGACACATACCATATTCTCCCTGAGAAAGAACTGTTTCAAAGAGTTTAGACGACGAGAGGAAGAGACATGTGAGGGTGGTCAACAATTTCATCCACACATGTTGATCCATATTTCTTTATATATGTCTCTTCCAAAAATGCACTACGGCTTACGACAAGCTTTATATTCAGTACAGCGCAAGCTGTGTATTCTCGTAAGGCGCTTTACAAATCGATTCCTTCACGACGATATATTACGCTGTCTCAATATAGTTTTATTTGGTGGTTTTGTGCAGTTTATTACCAAGTGAATCATCCCGGTATACAGCGAGTATGTATAGAGAGCAAACAAATGACCTGCATTACGTAACTTATTTGGGCAGTACGCGTACGTTAAGGATGACCGTGCATGCTCATCAGTTCATAGGGTGTGTCGGTTAGATCGAGAGAAAGAGATAACGGCATACTCTATCATAGGTTATTGAGACACAACCGCATCCATTTTAATTACCCATCATCGAAAAGATATGTAAATGCATGCAGGCATTGTAAGCAGCGAGGGATTGTCAACAATAATATTTTTTTTATATTTTAACTACAACATATCGCATCATAATTGTAGCGATTGGAATATGATATCTAGAAATAAATACTTGAACATCATTTTCCTTAGGGCAAGTCAGTGAGTCAGTGGATCCTTTCAAAATAAAATTTTCGATGCTTTATTATGATCTTTGAGATTTTAGAAGAGCAAGCTCATTTAACTCTATCTCTCTCTCACACACATCCAATCCCTTCAGGTAACACAGATGACACCTTAATTGCCCGAAATTCTTGTTTTCAAACTAATTGATAAATGATTATTCCCATCAGCTCATCGATCATTCATTGATTTTCTGATATTGTTGACATTTTTTCTTTACGAAATATTCAGTCGTGTGTTTATTTGTCCCGTCTTTCCTATAGCCATCTGATGAAAGAGTTTGTCCATTTTGCTTTCATGTATTGTTATCATTTCATGCTTTTCTTGACATTTTATTTTCTTTCCTTTCCTTTCCTCATATTTTTTTCAAATTTGATAATAGATTTCATTCAATTTTCGTTGCTGTTGTTGTTTTTCATACAACTTAAAGCATCAAACTTTTTTCTAAAGCTCTTTACTTTTCGAGAGTCAATGTCTGTATAAATCGTGTACAATAATTGCGTCTCAAAAAGCTTATAGTTGGTAAAAGTCTTTCAACTAATTATTTGAAGCAAAACAAATCAGGGAATTTCCAAACTTTATGATCTCTGAGTCATCATTAAATTTGACAATGTAGTTTACGCTTGAACGAGCAAAAATATTTTTTGTTGAAAGAGTGCAAAATACTTAATACAGCCTTGACAAGAATCGGCTTTTGCTCTGACTAGCTGGTATCAGCAAAGTTGAGAGTCGTGAAAAGGCTTGGAAATGTTCATACTCTGATCATTTAGGCCTATCAACTAGCTGCACTAGTTTGGCCAGGAGGGATTAGACCTCCCTGCAAGGTCACTGGTAGGTGGTTATCTCCTCAATGGGGAACCACTGGTCACCGATTTGTCATTGTTGGCTATATAGAGTGCGCAAGTAGCTATAAGTAGTGCAGTGGGGTTTAAAGACAACATATAAAAGAACAGGCTTTGTTCCAGGTCTTTCGGATAGTGACGTTAAAGGTCGGTCCCCAGACTTAAATAATCATATCCGATTGATCGTCTGTAAAAACCCAATTACACACACACACGCACACACGCACGCACACACACACACATGTATGTCCCAAAATATCCCATCAACATGTTATGGTTAAGTGAGCAATTAACTTAAATGCTTACTCAACTTTTGATTGTCGATTGTTTTGTAATAAATAGTACTATTTGATGAGCTTTATTTAATTTAAACGGATTCCTATAGTCACTTGATAAAACCAAACGGTACCGCATCGACTCCAAACTGACCGATTTGGGGCCATATATGCATATATAATGTAATATTTTCGTTCGGTGTGATGTCGGTGTGATGTCGGTGTGATGTCGGTGTGATGTCGGTCTTGTCGGTGTGACCGAGGTATGACATACTTTCGATGTTAGATAACTAATATTGTTCACCAAAGATAGCCCAGACAGAAATAACAATCAATCATCAATCAAAGTTTAATTGACGTATGGAAATATTAAGTGCAAGCTAAATCTGAAAATGCAAAACTTGTAAGTTTCATGATACCAGCCATAACAAATACCAATCATATTTGAAAGGTCTGTATTTGCACCCTTTCACAAAAAAATCTTTCACGAAAGTGGCTCTTAATTGCACAATAAAGCGTAAATATCGTCATATTGTTGGTGTCATTGATAGAAAAGACATTGAACTATCCACAGATCAACATGAATGGAAATTCCTGAAAATCGTTTTAAGTGTCCTTTAATTTAAAACTTTTATATTTTCAAGTTCCTTGCTTGCTTTTCCTATTTTTAACATTAAATTTAGATCACTCTTTGTCCTCCTTGGTTTATCTATTTACAAGTCGATAGTTGTTTGTCAGAAAATTCTAGCCATTCCAAGTTCATGCATAGCGAATTGTAAACGTTGAAGTTGTAAAGACTTAAACATTTCCAATTCTAAGTTCCCATTTTGATTCATCTGTGAGGGCAGTACATAAGTTTCGTAACTAAAGCTCTTAAACCCCCGGCGTTTAAACTCGGTATTGATTTTTGGGGTCCACCCTAAAACAGTGGCGGAACATGGATCCAGCCCCGAGCTGAAATGGGCATTGGTGTTCTGGTGATTGGGGGCCTCTGTCTTGTGAGATGGATGAAAAAGCGAGAAAAATGAATGTTGGAGAATGGTCATATCATCATATTCATAATTTGCTAACCCCTCTCTCTCTCTCTCTCTCTCTCTCTCTCTCTCTCTCTCTCCCTCCCTCGACCCCCTCTCCCCCCCCCCCCTCTGGTACCAGGTAAAAATGTCAGAGGTAAAAATGTCAGAGGTACAAATGTCAGAGGTACAAAATGTCAGAGGTACAAATGTCAGAGGTACAAACAAAAAGTCAGAGGTACACTGTCGCTCATAAAGTTGGAATATTTTTGTTTTACCCCAATTTATGGAATTATTTTTAAAACAATAGATCAAGATAAAAGTATTTATTGCATTTTACCCCGGTCCCAAACATAAACAAATCCTCTGGACGGCCATGGATTATGGCTCAAACATATTTTTATACCTTATTTGTGACATTGGCAGGTCAGGAATTGGCGGAAGCTCAGGGGTTTGGGGAAATAAATTACGGTCACATGAGCATATTTTGATACCTTATTTGTGACACTGGTAGGACACAAATTGGCCTGGGGTTTAGGGGGCGGAGCCACCAGAAGCTCAGGGGGGTTATACATCAAATTATCGTCAGATGAGCATATTTTAAACCTTATTTGTGACACTGGCATGTCAAGAATTGGCATTGGGTCCAGGTGGCATAGCCCCCTGAAGCTCAGGGGTTTCGAGCAATAAATAACGGTCAGATGAGCATATTTTGATACCTTATTTGTGACACTGGCAGGACACAAATTGGTGTTGGGTCCAGGGGGAGGAGCCCTCAGAAGCTCAGGGGTTTTATACATCAAATTATCGTCAGATGAGCATAATTTTATACCTTACTTGTAACACTGGCAGGTCACGAATTGGCGTGGGGTCCAGGGGCGAAGCCCCAGAAGCTCAGGGGTTTGGGGCAATAAATAACGTTCAGATGAGCATGCAGGGCCCGCGTAAGGGCCCCTGATGGGGTCGAGGGGGTTGAGCCCCTGAAACTTAGGGGTTTTATGGCCAAATAAACATATTTTGATACCTTATTTGTGACACTGGCAGGACACTAATTTTCGTGAGGTCCAGGGGGCCGAGACCCAGAAGCTCAGGGGTCTTAAGCATTAAATTACCGTCAGATTAGCATCCAGCCGTCCGCCTTTGGGCCAGGGGCAGAGCCACCAGAAGTCAAGGGGTTTTAGGCATTTAATAACGGTCAGATTATGAGCATATTTTGGTACCTTATTTGTGCCTGACTTTGGGCCCTAGGTGCAAATCAGGGGGCAGAGCCCCCAGAAGCTCAGGGGTTTTAAGGCATTTAAAGATAAAGGTGAGTTCTGGTCATCTGATTGCATTGTGAAAGAAAAGCTGTGGAATGGATCAGAAAAAGTTGATCATGTAGCAAGTAAGTATTGGTGTGTAGTGCAAAGTTCTGGAGTCATTAAAATCATAATAAATTTGGCCCAGTCTTGGTAAAGTAACAAGCACTGTACACAGAAAGATGTATATGGGACTACACAAATTATGTCGGGGCTACTAACTTTGATTTCCTAATCTTTCTATGTTCATTACTCAGCCAGTATACATTTTCTACCAAAATTGCTTGGCAAATAACATTTATTTGTTATCTTGAACATTCAGTGTAAGTTTTGTTAGACTCTGTGAGAATCCATTTTCTTTTTTTCTTTTTTTACCAGTCAGAACTCATCTTTATCTTTCATCACGGTCAAATGACCATTTTTTATGTTTTCTTTTGGCCCCGGAAATTAGAAATTTACGTCGTCAGATATTTCGTTCAGTGGCTAAGGAGTGGGGAAGAATTTTTTTGTTTAATATATGCTTCCTTTAGCACCAAAAAAAAAAAAAAAAAAAAAAAAAAAAAAAATCCCCTTTTTTTCCTTCTTTTTTTCTACCTTTTTTGTTTTGCCTTCTTTTTTTACCTGGATCCGCCACTGGTACTTTGTACGTGTACCGAAGTTTACAATAATACTATCAAACCGAAACAAAACAAAATAAAACAAAACATTTTTGTTCCACCTTTAAACTCATGCCAAAACCATTAACAACATCCTTTAGACCTTTTCCTTTGGACCTGTACAGTTCGAGGTTATTTTTAGAGTCAGTTGTACTCTTAATAACCAGCACTTAGTACGCTCTATTTAGTATAACTATATCACATTGTTTGTACTTGAAAAATAAGTACAAATTAAAGGAATGAAATGAAAAAGGAGTTCAACTGTTCTGGGAAGAGATATGTTTTCAATAATAACTTAAATTGGTCTATGGACTATATGATTTGATGAAAGTTGGGATAGCTTTCCATTTGTTGGATGTAGTTACAGTAAATATGCGATTACAAGCTTTGCTACGAGTTTTTGGAATGGTTATCAAACACATGAAACTAAATCAAGGCTGTCGTGTAATTATATCAGCAGATCATGGTCTACATCCTTTCTAACCATTTTTAAATCACCCATTTAAAGGTCAAATTCAAAGAAAATCACAAATAATTATGTCAACTAATGTATTACTAGAAACTGGTAAGCTAACAGATGGCCATGGTACAAGTTTTATGTCAACTACATATTGGGTGATTTATAAAAATACAAATACAACCACCTCCATAGCAGCTGGGATATACGAGAGATTCGCCGGAAAAATAACGATGTTTTAATGACGTCACTATATGGATCAATACTGCCCAAGCAGACAACATCCCATAAAGAATGTACATAATTGTAAAGCTATTATTTGTCAAATTATAATGAGTTTAGTGTATATAAATGTAAAGGCATGTCAAACCGTTCAAAAGGGGATATGACCCGATTCTGAAAACTAAAATCTTTTGCTTGTAAATACACAGGATTGGGGTTAATTAACAATCAAAGAAACCAGACTTTCAAATTGAAAAAACCCCGGAATGATATTAAGAATGGCACTTGTTCCCTCTTGAAACGCCGAACATACCGCGGTGTGTGCAGTTGAATATACAATGCCGTCTTATTTTGTTTACAAGCGAAAGATTCCTTTATTTTTGTATCACTGCATTTGTCATCAAAATAAAACCATGCGCGGGGTTTAGAGTGAGGCAATAGATTTTATTTAGCCTGACGTAGTAAAGTAAGAGAAAGAACTCAAGAGAAGATGAAAAAACAGGCACTGAAAATGTGTGAAATGTCATGGGACATCGTCTGCTTGTGCAAATCATGTCCATACTGTGATCTCACACAGATCAGCAGCGTTCGGAGAGCTCTTCAGGTGCTATGCCGGGGCTGTATTTAAGCGTTTTGTAATTTATAATAATCATTATTTCGAATGTTTCCAAGCATTGAATTTTGATAACCTTGTCGAATCAAAGTTTCAACTTTGCAATAATGAACATAAAGTTAGTTTTTAAAAAACAAAACAGTGGAATCACAGTGAGTACTGTTTGTCTTTTTTTTTAAATCATCAATTGTGTCCATATAATTCAATTGGTAGGTTGGTAAAATATTGATATAATATTAGATAGCTTTGAGTGTGATACAAGAGTATATTGCCATAGCGAGAGCAATATTTTCTTGTATCACACGAAAACAAAGCCATTAATATTATTTTTTATTATCTAGAGCAGGCTGACTAGCGAAATAGCAAAATTAGACTTTCAGTTTTTTGGGAAATCAAGCAATATTGTGAGAGTATTGTAAACCCACTAATGACCTATGACCTTAATGGACATGGAAACCGATGACCATCTCCATTTAAGGTTTCAGGAATCAAAAGAATTTCCGTCTATTATATCGAACTTGTTCAATAGAGCGGTTTATCACAACCAGGAGCTTATATTTTGGCGCTGAATGCCATCACCTATTAAGAGCCGAAATCATTTTGTGAAAATCTAAAATCTGGGATTTTGTGAGAACTGGAGAACTGGGGAAATTGTCGAGATTCTCGAGATTCGGATACAACAAGAATTCCTTTTCAACGTTGGGCTAGAAATCTGTTAAAAGGTAGGAAATAGGCCTACATGTTTTGACATTTAGACTTGACTAAGAAATCTCACGAGTTTGATATTTTTTGGAGTTTGGGGAAAAATCACGCCAAAATCTCTGATTTTGGCTAGAAGAAAGTAGGTCTTTTTTTTTTTAGGTGATTCCTAAGTTTTGGTACGAATTAAAATACATCAAGCCATTCTCTTCTAATCCTAGTGTACAGCTACGTTCGTGACTCTTGTGTTTGGACACGCAACATTAGTATACTGTTTCGCTGTGAATTGCTGTGAATTTTTCTATATTTTTGTTTGCTATTGTATGATTAAGATAGCAAAACAGTATGCATAAGCTAATGACAGGTGCCTTGCAGCTATCCTTAATGAAGTCATTTTGTGTGGTATAGAAGCTCCATAAATGAGACTTTTTCTATTAAGAGTTTGAGAAGAGTAGATCTGATGTTGTTCATCAGATCTACTCGTCTCAAACTCTTAATATAAAAGACTCAGATTCTGATACTTTAAGCTCTGATAAAATTGCTTCATTGTTATTGAAAAGTATATAGGGTCAAATAATATAGTCCCAACTCCCAAGGCAAACATTGCTTCAGGTTTAAAAAAAATTAATGTACATCTAGATCTACTTGGTATAGAGTATGTTTTTTTAAAGAACAAATCTAAATCGCTTGATGCTTCGTTTGCTATATTGCAATCACAATTTTCATGCAAAGCTTTTGATTTGTTGAGACTTTCCATTTAATCACTCATACTTATCCTTCAAAGGCTTTTGGTCCACAGCCAACAGATGTTCTAGAAGTCATTATTCTACCTATGGTCACTTAATCGGACGCCTATTAACACTGGACACCTCATAACACCGGACAACTTTTAAATGCCCGTATATCCTAGGGAATTAAAATGACTAATATGCATCGAAGGTCAACGCAGAATGACGAGTTGACCTAAATGCACTTGTTACCTATACACAGGGGCGTCGCTAGAGGGGGTGTGGGGTTTGTTCTTCATTTTCCGAAAGAGCATAACAAATAACGTCCAAGTGTCGAAAACCAGTTAAAAAGGTTAAGTACTGGCTGAGATATGACCATCTGAATGAAAATATTTCCTATAGGAGCTCAGTGTTATATTGCTCTGGCTCATAGCTCACAGCTGTGTCGGATATGGCGGGCGGAACGTGCCATATTCATGACAACTAAACATCCATCCGACAGATGTATAGTTTTAACCAATCAGAACACAGGAAACTGTACGATTATACAACTATACGACCTATACGGCTATTCACGGCTATGTGGGCCGAAGTGCCATAACTATACAACCATACGACTATACGACTATACAGCCAGGGGGTTTAACTACTGCACATGTACTAGTTTCTCTCTGCGCGAGCATAGAAACTCCTAATCAGTAGCTTTAACTACTGCACGTGCAGTAGTTAAAACCCCTGATCAGGGTTTTTTTTGCTCTCGCAGGCCCGGCCATACTTGTTTACAACTAGACTATACGTGTTTACAGCTAGACTTTTACTTGTTTACACAGTTGTATAGTCACTATACCATTGTATAAACACGTACAGTTTGCGGCGTTCTGATTAGTTAAAACTATGCCTCCATTCGATGGCTGTATAGTCGTATATAGTTGTATAGTCATATAGTTACGGCACTTTGGCCCGCGCGATAGCTCAGTCGGTAGAGCAGTGGTCTCGTTATTCGATGACCCGGGTTCGAAACCAAGTCGATGCACTAGTGCCCTTTGGTAAGGCATTAATCCTCATTACCAGGTCCCTCGGAGAGGACCTTAAGCCGTCGGTCTTCTGGTTGCTTACTTACAAGCATTTATTGCTTTCTTAGCTGTCAGGTAAAATAACCACCACTACCACTACCACTGGAAACTATACTTGCGTTCAATGGATGCATACCCGTATAGTCGTATATTATATTTGTATTGTATGGTCGTACAGTTTCCTGCGATCTGATTGGTTAAAACTATACGTCCATCGAATGGATGTATATTTGTATAGTTGTCGTGAAGATGACACGTTCCGCCCGCCGTAGGCCTTCGTGGCTTAGTCCTTCGTTTGTCAAGCATATTTTATATTTCTTTAATTTATTGTCGATGTTTTGCTTTTTCGAAGTCTTTATTCTTCTTCTTTCTCTCCTTGTCGACCTGAAAATAACGAACTAATTCTACATCCTCCAGCGCGATGGCCTCTGAAAAGACTAGAGCAGAACGCAACTACGAAGCTCGGGTTGACTTAGCCACAGCCTACCGTGCCTGCAACTACTACAACCTCAATTATGGTATCTTCAACCATATAACGCAGAGGGCGCCTGCCAAAGATCGAGAGGGAGATGTTATGCTTATAGTTCCGTATGGATTGCTCTGGGACGAGGTACAAAACAAAACGAGTAATACTTTCACTCATGTAATCTCAAAACAAACCTCACCCTAAAGAATAATAATATTGTAGGCATTTTGAAAAATGAGATAATGATGATGGGCGCAGCCATTTCCTCGAAAATGTGACGTATAGTTAAAGTTGATACTCTAAGCAAATAAATGTCCCTTAATTTGTTACCTACGTCAAGTATATGTTATTTTTAAGTTTTTCAATTACTTAGTATATCACAAAAAAATTCTGTCTACTCGAAATCCTCAATTGAAATGTCGAAAATATCCGCCTCTCTTTGCATAGAAAATCAGTCACGGCGCTGGTCTATTATTTATGACCTCACGTCCGGGAAAGAGTATATTCACGTACCCGGATGTTCCATAGCAAACATGTGCAGAGTGATACGATTTTCTGCATATTTTTGTTTCAAAGGCTGAAAAGTCTAATAAATTATAATTCTATGTACAATTCTTTACCTTCCCCTAGTACTTCATAGTATTAATATCAATTCCCCTTTTTAAAATTTTGACATATACCAGCCAACGATGTGCTGTTAGTCGATATTTTCACCATGTAATTTTTGTTTTGGTGTTGAAATCGGCCCAGGCACGGAGTGAACAGTAGCTGTCTACCCATGCACAGTTCATTACCATACACTACAGCGATCTCCCGATGGTTTCTTCTTCCTTTTTCCCCATGTCTTTCGCCTTCCTTGGCCCTGAAAATCCTTCATCTACCAATTCTGACACCGGTAGTCAGGAGCAAGTCTTTGTTAGTTGTTTTTCTTAGCTGGCAACGTCGCTTTCATTCTCTTGCAATTGCCGATAAACATAATATAACTAGCGCACGTACGTTCCATCACAAGCAAGCAGCGCCTATAGAGCAGCGGCTAATTGGTCTTACCTCCCGATTCTGCTCGCTTCACGAACGTTCATGCAAGAGCCGCGTCACTCGCCAAAATATTATAGAGGAAGCGCGCTTGCATGATCTCGTTCAAGTTTGATATTTTACAACATAAAATGTTTAACTGGTACTGTATCATTTTTTGAGGCAGTCACACACATCAATGATAATTACTATCATAGTTCTAGACCTATTCGTTTTACAAAACTGCTCCTGTACCTTATCTGATGACAATATAATGCATCCGCCTATTCATACGTCGACGATTTAACTTTAATTCCTAAGCAGTAAACTCGTCTTAAATCTCTACCAAATAGGTGAATATGAGGATATAAAAACAAATCAGCGACTGGAAAATGTTGCTTCGTTATTCTTCATTCAAATGAAAACAGAAAATCCATCAAATATACTCCTTAACAACAACAAATCTAAGCTCTGACAGGATAGCATTTACGTAGGGATATCACTGCCATTCACTCTCACTGAGCCCATGAGTCCCGTTCGTGACGTCACGGATAGAGGCCCGACTCTACGTGCACTTCCGGGTTTCAGACTTAGATATTTTGGTAGAGTTTACTCGAATAAATTCATTATTCTAAACTTGTTTTGTCGGGTGGACACCATTTGGTGTTATTATGGGGGTTAAAAGCTTTCTATTTATGTAATTATCTCAGTATTTGGGATTGTCTTAGAGTATCAACGAAGTGACGGTAGTGAGGAAAATCGTCATGCAAAGTGAATGCAATTTTTTTTCACTACCGTCACTTCGTGAAAACAGCGACGATTTATCATGCTGATTCATGCACCAAGTTTTAGTTGGAAAGACTTTTTAATTCAATAACAAAACGTTTACTTTTCAATGAGGAAAAATCATCGCTAAATTTTTTTTAAATTACCACCAACTTATTTATGCAATGTGCGTTCTGGCAATTGTAGTGCAAAGGATAATAGCAGGTAAATCAAATGCTTCATCACTACACAGACCTGGGAAGGAAGCATTCATTAATTTGAATATATTTACTTGGTAATTCAAATAGAACGTAACGTTATCATAATATGGCGATGCCCATGTCATGCTGAGAAACTGTACATTATTCTTGCTTTATGCCTCTCTCAAGCAATTTGGAGGGGAATCTTGTAAAAGAATGGTCACGAATATAATAAATCTTCTGAATAAGTAAAGCTATCTCTTGGGGTGAGGTTTCCTTTAATGCAGTGTGACTTACTTTCAAGAATACGATCAAAACGTGGAATATTGTTAGGCCCATTCAAATTTTTTGGAAGAGCATGTTCCGCTTTAAATGCATGTATTTCAGTGTGTCTCCTTCCCGGCCCCCACTCAGTGTTATTTAGGGTACGCATATGCGTGTTCCCAGCACCCCCCCCCCCCCCCCCCCTTTCAGCAAAAGTCCGGTGTGTAAAGTCAATACGGGTCGACCTTTTTTGTTTGTTATACGAGCCTTTTTCAGCACCCCCCCCCCCCCACCCCCTTTCAGCAAAAGTCCGGTTTGTAAAGTCAATACGAGTAGACCTTTTTCTTTTGTTACGAGCCGGAGAGTTTGGGAACACGCATGGTATCCCTCCGTTCACGGAGTGGGGGGGGGGGGAGGGCGGGGTCCCCTTGCAAAAGACTAAGAAAGATTGAGAAAGTTTGAGAGATCTATAGAGATCATAGAGATATATATCTCTATGATAGAGATCGATAAAAATTAGGAGAGATCTAGAGAGACCGAGAGAGATCGAGAGAGATCGAGAGAGACCGAGAGAGATCGAGAGAGATCAAGGGAGAGAGAAAGAGCTAGAGAGATCAAGAGAGATCAAGGGCGATCGAGATAGACAGAGTGTAATCGAAAGAGATCAAGAGAAATCGAGACTGATCAAGAGAGCAAGGGAGATCGAGAGAGATCGCGTGAAATCGAGAGAGATATAGAGAGAGATCAAAAGAGATCACTAGAGATCGAGTGGATTTGTATGTGGAGGAAGAATCTTTAAACGTACCCTTTCGTTCTTTTTTTTTTCTTTCTTTACTATTTTCTCTTATGAATTTATTAAATGATATGCATTAGGTCACTCAATCCTGTCTCATCGGCATCGACTTCGAGACCGGAGAGGTAGTCGAAGGAGAAGGTAAAATCGCCGAAACAGCAAATGCAATTCACCGTGCTATCCATCGCACACGTTTCCCCATCGACGGTACAACTAGCATAATGCACACACATCAATCATATACTACCACCTTGGGTAAGCTCAGATTCTAAGCAGTATTAATAGATAATTGTATAGCATCACAAATTTTCGGAAGCTTAATAGATTTATACCCCTAAGAAAATAAATAAATTAAATATTGAGGCATTATTTTAATGCAATCTGTTATAATACTCGTTTTCTTATTGACTGCATTTTCGTAAATTGTTAGTAATTATTTGTTTCGTATGGCCTAAATGGAATTTATGCTTCACTGTCTTCAAATAACTCTTTTTTGTTGTTCATTCAAACACTATTGTTTTCTTTGTTTTCTAATGTCTTGATATGTTATGGTAAATTCAGCTTGTGTGGATGATCCAGAACCCTTCAAATTCGGACTTTCGCAGGGAAGCATGTTTTTCTATGGAAAGATGGCGTTTGATCACGGTTACACAGGATTTGCTCATGCTAATGATGAAGGGTACAGACTGGCTAAGGTAAGTAGATGAAAAAATCTTTCGTTTCCTATCATGATCATAGTGCAATCTCTAGCTTCCCGCTAATGCTACCCATCACTATAACACATTTTTCATGTCACGAGGCGTCATTTTGTCCGACGTTTCATGACGTCGCTGCAACATATTATCACGAGACATATTTATGCGAGTGATATCCGGCTCCAGTGGCAGGTGAGAACGTAGTCAAAATGACGTCTCGAGGGCAAATGATACACCGGTAATACAAAAATGATAAGCCTATATTTGTGTCAACTAAACTACCATTTGTGCCAACTCAACTACCATTTGTGCCACACCATAATGAATTTGGTTGCTTACTTAGAAGCATTATGTGCATGCTTTTATAGCAGCCAGCTAAAATAAGCCGCCAAGACAAACGTAACTCTTACCATGACAGACTCTCGTCATGTCTGACTTTCGATACAAAACGTGAAACTCAACCCTGCGTTTGACCATTTTCCTGAATATTGTTTTTAATTCCTTTTGGGGTCAAGTCAGTCGATGAAGCCACTTCCACATCCAGAGTACTCCCCTGGCTTTTAAAGTACAACTCTGATTCCAAGCTGTTCTTTTTGCAAAAATAGGAGGGTATGCAATTGCAATTGGATTAATTAACAAGCCAAAACAGCCAATAGGTTGATCTTCAAAAGATATCGGTTCTGCAGACGACTCAAATTCAATCATTCAAACTTAAAGGAGTCCGTACCAAAAAGAAAAAGCACTGCCCATGTATTTTATTGAACGTTGCCCTTTCAGTATGATACTTCAGGTTTTCCAGGCGTTGGTGACATAAATACTGGCACTCATCTTAAACTTTTGCTCCCTTTCGATCCCTCTTTCAACCAGGTTCTCGGTGATAAAAGTGTCTTGATGATGTGTAATCATGGGGTACTCACTGTTGGTAAAAGAGCAAGCGACGCCTTCTATATTCTGTACGAGCTTGAAGTATCCGCAAAAATTCAGGTTAGTGTTATAGGGAAATCAAACACTAGTCTTTTTAACACTTAATGATAATTATGCGACAAGCGAATAATCTCCCTGTGTCACATTGTCTAGCATGGGATATTATGTACAAAAGGCTTCAAGATTATATTTTAACTGTTTCCAATGCAAGATCAATCCAGTGTTAGAAGGGTTGTCATCGAGCCATCGGGGTCAATCCGCGGGGGGGGGGGGGGGGACAGGGGAGATACGTCCCCCACGATTTTTTCCATCAAATGTTCCCCCCCCCCCCCCCCATGTTTTGTCAGAAAAGAAGGGGAACCACCAGGAACAACGATTTGTATTATTGCCAAAGAGATGAGAGTTAAATTCTCGTTAAAAAAAATGTATTACTGGACATCTTTCCCATTGGTTTCATCGAGCAATATGACTAATATGACTTTTTTTTCCAAATGTGTTTAACTCGGACGGGTCTTTTTTCTGTTTAGAGGACATAAAATGGTATGCTATCCATAATATTAGGGTGATCACACTGCCTGTGCAAACAGTCTGCCCCGCGAACACACACACACAACAGAGTTCAGTTGATAGAAATAGCAATTTTTGTACATGTATTTTAAACAAACTAAACAATACTTTTAAATTTTTATTTCACATATATTTCAAGCATACCTTTAACTACAATTCTGTGTAGTTTTATTGTTATAGGCATGTGGAAAATATGTTAATTATTTAATTAGAATATTATCTTTTCAGTCATGTGTGACATGGCCCGCTGATCGCCCATTGACTCGCGCTGCTATTCTGCGTGGTGAAAATGCACCTCAATGTATAAAACTCTCCTACAAAAATGCAATATCCTCATGTGTTTCACTCATTAAATCAATTTGTTATTTATACTCAAGGTAGCCACAACTGTACTGGGGTCACCAAAGTGTTTGTTACTCTGAAATTCAGTTTCTGTGGAATGTTATGGTCTGTTGAATGGTTTCTCGGAAAATCATCATAAATCCTCAAATCTGACATCTTTTAAATAGGCAAATATACTGTGATGTAGCTGAAAGTCTATAAATTCTGATTATATGACCGGTTTTTAAGAATAGTTTGTGAAACATATGAGGAAATAGCTGTGACGGCGATCCAAGTAATTTCCATCGCCATATTTAATTGGCATTGCAAAAATATTTGGAATTTAAGGTTAATATTTGGTGTAAATATGATCTATGAATATATGATTTAAAAAATGCCCTAAAAATGAACAGTTTGACTTACCTAATTTGCATAATGAGTGCGCGAATATATAATTTAGCTGAAATGACCTAATTTGCATATTTGATGAATATTCATGATTTTTTTAATTTTATTTCAAATGAAATATATTTCCATACCTGTCTGATATACATAGGTTTCACTGATGTATCATGTTCGGTTTTGATTTGATTACATAATGCGCATATTAATTAGGCGGACTTAGTTATTTTCACAACTTATTTGCAGATTCGCAAAAATGGCAAAAATGACTTATTTTGTTGACTTCTGTTTTCAAAACGGTAATAGATGTATGAATTTTCTTTTTTGTATTTTTTACCACAAAGATGATATTTTAGTGTCTGATAATTTATTTTATTATTTGTGTCCAAGAAAGTGTTGAATTAAGTTGTCAACTTTGTCGAATTATGCCATTTTTGCCAATTTGACCATTTCTGGCAGGTTTTTCTGTAATTTTGCGATATAAAAAAAAGGTAATCCGACACATGCTCCGGCGACGATTACTCCGGTGACAAATGCTCCGCAAAAAGCGACAATTGCTCCGCGACATTTGCTCCGCGACATTTGCTCCGACGTCAAACGCTCCGCCGACATTTGCTCCGCCGACAATTGCTCCGCCGACATTTGCTCCGCCGACAATTGCTCCGCCGACAATTGCTCCGCCGACATTTGCTCCGCCGACATTTGCTCCGCCGACAATTGCTCCGCCGACATTTGCTTCGCCGACAATTGCTCCGCCGACATTTGCTCCGCCGACATTTGCTCCGCCGAAAATATTTCTTTTATGGGTTATTTTTTTGTTTTGTGTGATTTGTTTTGTTGCTGTTATTCAGGGCCGTAGCCAGCGTTCTGAGAAGGGGGATGCGTTTTAATTTCCCGATCAGATGACACCGATGGGAAAAAAGTGATAAACCTCTGCGAAAGAGGCAATCCCTTTTTGAGGGGGAAGGGGGTGGGGAGCAGGTGCAGAAACTTCAACCTTTAGTAGACCTTCTTTCAACAAATAGTGATTTTTCTTGGGCACTATATCATTTAAGGTTATATTTATTCCCTTTTGGTAAACGATGGTATATAGCGAGAGAGAGAGAGAGAGAGAGAGAGAGCTACAAATGTAGACTTATCAATAATATTGAATAGCATCTTCCTGCTAAATTTCCCTCCTTGATTAAATGGGCACGTTTATACCATAAACTGAACAGCGAACGTTTAACCCATGAATTATTGTCAACAATAATGAGTATCCAACAGAGTTTTCTTGCTGCAGGACGGGTCGGGTACATTCATAGTTAAGGCGATGTCAATTTTATTTTTAGCGAGCGGGCGGTTTTAAGCTTATTTTATATTGAATAGCATCTACCTGCCTTCCGCCATTCTTCGTCTGACGTTTAGGAGCTGCACACTCGTCAAATGAATATGTTACAAATTATAATCGCGAGTTAGCGTAGCATGATATGTGAGCGAGTTCTTTTGCACTTCTCTTTTGATAATAATTATAGGCATATTTTTGATATAAGTAACTGTGTCGTCTTGACCCTTGGAAGAGAGGGCACAAACACATTTAAAGGTACTATGTCCCATTTGCAGGCCAAAAAAAATGAAAAGGTTAAATTCCAACTGCATTTGAAATTAAATACTAATTTAGAACTTCCGTAAAATAAAAAAAAAGGGGGGGGGGCTTGAAAATGTCTTTAAGTGGGAAATAACGACTATTAGTTGTCGAATCGACTTAAGGGCTATAGAGCCAGTAAGTAATAGTCTGATTTTCAGACCATTGTACCGAATGGTCGTATGTTTTATGCTGCGCAAAGATTCAATCATTTTAATTTTGGCCCTTACAAGAAGTGGGTTATTGATGTTGACAAAATGCTCATGTACCCTTTACAGCTCATTTTATGTATGTTATTACCAAAGAAGAAAAAGAGCCAGTTTGTCACTCAATAGTGTCTAATCAGTAAAGCTTAGCAAATAAACAGGTTTCCTTCATAATTTGAATATTAGGACACTGCTAACGTTTAACTTTCACAGATAGGACATACATGACATATTTATAATTCCTGCAAATTTCTACATAATTTGATGTTGGCTGCAAAAGGGAAATAGTAGCTTTAAGGGTGTGTGTTTAAAAAAAAAATTATTATTTGTTAATTTGGCGAACAAGGAAGGTGAAAATCATAGGTTATTATCTTAAATAGAATTTGTCTACATTACGCCCCTTAATTTGAATCAAATGGGCAAGTATTATTCCAGGATTTATTGTTTATTCCTTGTTGGCGACTGGCGAGCGAGCTAGTTAACGAATGGTCGAAATTCTTTGGCTTGCGATTTTATATTAAAAAGCATCTGCGTGACCAGCATCGCTTGTTAATCACTGATGTACAAAATGTATTACGATTTACGAACATATAAAGCGTAGCGAGCAAGCGAATTTTCATCCTTTTCATATAATAACTGAAAACCATCTGCCTTAATCACTTATGATTATTTCACGAGCATGTAGTATATTTCATACTCCATTTTATTTCTAGTTTTTCTCCGACGTGTCCCGACGCAGCGCCGGCAAGATTTACCGTAATTAATTTTCCTATATTCTATTTTGTGTCCCTTTTCCCTTGTCTTCAGCCTTTTCTTGTCTCTTTTCTTGACCTTTTCTTTTCCATGTTTTCTTGTCCTTTTCTTTTCTTTTCTTGTTCTTTCTTCCTATCTTTTTTTTCCCTGCAAAAGGGAGCATTTGTCTTCAACGGGGTACTTTGGGGGCGGAGCAAATATCGGCGGAGCAATTGTCGGCGGAGCAATTGTCGGCGGAGCAAATGTCGGCGGAGCAATTGTCGGCGGAGCAATTGTCGGCGGAGCAATTGTCGGCGGAGCAAATGTCGGCGGAGCAAATGTCGGCGGAGCAATTGTCGGCGGAGCAACTGTCGGCGGAGCATTTGACGTCGGAGCAAATGTCGCGGAGCAAATGTCGCGGAGCAATTGTCGCCTTTTGCGGAGCATTTGTCGGCGGAGCAATCGTCGACGGAGCATGTGTCATGGAACCAAAAAAATGGTATAAAATCACAACGCATTGACCGATTTCAACTCTGTTTTTCATTTTTTCAAGCTTTCATAAAGCTTGATCATTTGAAACCATCAAATAACATGTGTTTGTTGTAATTATTTTTGGTGTGCTATACATAATAATATATTTTCGGTATTGCCCCAAGGGAAAAGACGCCTAGGCGAAGAAAAAACAAAAACAGAATTGATCGGATTTATTTTTCAGTCACACAAACGAGATCAATACCAGACAGGCAACAGATAACTTAGTGAGATGGGTGTTGAATGCTCTTGATAATAAAGAGCATACAATTTGTCTATACTTGGATATTTTTAAAACTTTGTGATTGCAACTAATCATCATTATTGTTACTTACCAAACTCAGATTTTCTGGAATTAGGAGATTAGTGTTTCACGCAATTAAAGATTATTTAAAGGATAGAAAAAAGTTTGTAAATTTATAGGAGTGTTCTATTCACGGGCCCCTGTTTTTTCTCATTCATGTAAAAAGTCTTCCTAATTATGTGTCAGAAGTTTCGCATATACTATATTTGCAGATGACACGATCGTTTTTTAAGTGATTCAGATTTGAAGTCCAAACAAATAATATAGAAATAAACAAGTTTATTTTATTGGTTTAAAGTTAATGGCTGAGAAAACATATATGCATTTACTACCCTAAACACAAAATTTGACAGGGATTTATTAAATGTTAAAGTTCTAAGTTTTCAAACTAGTCTGACTCAACGCATCTGCAATTTCTAGGTCTTGCAATCCATGAAAAGCTCCGAATGACAACACATTGTGAGGCAGTTAGGCATAGTCCTATGGAATGGATTAACGGGTGACATTGAAAACTCGGAACCACTTTAAAGCTTAAAAACAAACTTAAGAAAATATTTATTGTTAAATATACAATATGATATTATATTAATTCAGGGGTATAACCCTGACAAGCAATTTTTGCTTTTGTTTTCCCCATCTACATACATGTACTAGTTTACCATATTTCCTCCATTGTTATTTACTATCTTTTTTCTGTTGTCATTTTATTTACTATTCCTTTGTATTTTATAATATACGTTATTTTGCATTCTACATGTTGTTTTAAATTGGAATGTGAAAAATGAATAAATGAAATGAAATTAATTAAATATGGATTAACGTCTTGCGAAAGGACGTTAGTGCATTGTGATATATACAGTCTGGTGACATTTCTACTAAACCACAACACGTCTCAATAAGCTATGGTGTATCCAAAAAATATCCCATGACAATGGAGAGAAAATTCACGTAGGCCTACGATAGGGACAGATACCGACCACTTTCGAGACAAACACAGTCCACTAGACCCACTAGACCGTCTTTTTCTATCTTTCCTTATATTGTGTCGGTTTAGTGGACTGTTAATCTAGTAGGCTGTCTGACAGTCTACTTTGGATGACTCCCCCCCCCCCCCCCTCCGACAAAGGTGTACATGACTGTGTTAACATTATTTTTGTTTTTGTCTTTTTGTGTTTTATTTTTACAGGTACAGGCTCAATCCACGGGGATGAAGTTGCGAATGGCACCACAAGAAATGTGCGAGAAGGTTGCGAATGATTATGATGGCATGGATGGCGACAGATTTCTTTTTTTCAAAGCACTAAGGAAGCAAATGACTAACCAAAAGCCGTGCGTGACAGACTAGATTAAACGTGAGCAGAAAATTTATTTGTAAAGCGCTTTGAGACATTTTGTATTAAACGCCATATAAAAGTGGATTGTTATTGATATTCTGATGATGATGGCACAAACGAAGTTATGCAAATAGACGATTTTTAAAAATCTTAAGTATTCATGTTCATGGGTAATAAGGGGTTTTATGAAGATTATTGACATCTTGACTGAGTCAAAATTGTTTGCTTTTGAAATGCTTACAAAATTGTGTTTGTCTGATACACATTTTATGTCATAATCGTTCAGCATAAATATGTACTCGTCAGGCCCATTGCACACTATACAACCTCCTGCATGCGATCCGATTTCCGAAAAAATTGCAATTATCATAATATATATGGAATCTAAACAATATGATAAGAATACTAAAACCCCGAGTTGTTGTGAACTTAATACCCTGTACACACAGCTCTGCGACCTTACAAAGACCATGCCGATCATCCCGATCTGAAAAAGTTATCAAATCGGGAAAAAGCCGTCAAAATCCAGCAATTTAGCAACTTAAAGACTATACATCACGACTGTACTGCGATGCTTCTTCGTCAAAAGCACTGCTGACTCGCTGGCATTATACACTCATAACTAGACCAATACCAACCAAGCAGTCGTGTCAACTATACGTTGTTACACAGACCTAGAAGACTATAGGACGATGTCGCTACGCTGGTGCTGACCTTATTACGCTTCTTGTACGATTTGTGGCGATGTTTATACAAATCGGGGGAGTTCTAGTATTCCTTCAGTTTTTTTCCAAACTTCGAAGATGTACAGCTCGAAATAGTTGCCGATGGTGCTGCGTTTTTATTACGACCACAGTGATTTCACCACGATGCTACCAAGCTACTCGTACGATAATGACGTTTCCACTACGTTCTTAATAATACTGTGTCCGGATTTTTGTTGGCCACGCTCTCGGCCATTTTTCCATCGTAGTAGAAGCGGCGTCTATTGTGAACGGGGCATAAGCCTTCTAGTCAGAAAACGTATTTTAAAGGACTTTGCAAAAGGTCTTTTCCTCAGTGTTATTTTTGAATGAATCCATTCATGTTAGAAATAGCGTCGACATTTTGCAAATTATCACTATTCTTTATTTTGAAAATAATGTTTGATGAAATTGGAACAAAACTTTCTGTCTTGTTCTGAGATGATAGTTCAGTATCTTTACATGTTAACGTTCACAGTAAGGCCTTAAATAAAAACTTGTTGTATTGCCCTTTGGGTGCCAAAACATGGGTCGGTCGGTCGGAAAAGTTTTTTTTTGTCGCCCTCTTTGGGCCGATATGTTTCAGTTTTTAGTTTTTATTGCTGTTACTGCTGTTTATTTTTTATTGTTATGGTAGCGGGATGTTGATATAAAGTTATTAGATGTAGTCGTGGAACATAATGAGTATGTTCTTAATTTAGAAGCCTGTCTTTAATATCAAGAGTTCCTATTGATCCGGATTGATTGTAAACTAATGAATGAAGTTTATGAACGACCTAACTTACTGCCGGTATTATAATTGTAGTATTATGTTTCTACACTGTTGCTCATAACGGTGGAATATTTTTTTTAATCCCAATTTATGGAATTATTTTAAAAATAATTTAAAAATACTAGATCTAGATAATAGTATACAGTCTCAGATTTTATTGAATAATAATTTGCCAATATGTGTTTTGCGTGACTGCTAAAGCATGTACATTATGCTACTATGTTTATCAACTAGGGGACCTATGCCCTTAAGTCATAAATGACAGTAATGAGGATTAATGCCTCACAGAAGGGCTCTGATATAGCACATCGACACGGTGTTGATCCTGGGGCCTCAAAGTTACGAGGCCATTGCTTTGTCACTGAACCATGACTGTACGCAGCGGGGGCTAGGGTAGGGGGCAGTTTCCATAAATTAAAAAAAAAAAAAGAAAATGCAATAAATATTCAATAATTTATTGCATTCTACCCCGGTCCCCAACATAAAAAAATCCTCTGGACGGCCATGCATTATGGCTCAAGGCATTTGCACAGTCGGGTAAGGTAGATAGATGGGAAGAATAGGCAAAACTGAAACAATCTAACATGCAATTGTTACATAAACAAAAGTACAAGATATATTTCAAGTGGTAAATAAGAATAGAATACACAAAGAGAAAAGGAAGAAAGGGAAGACAATTCATGATCCTTAAGTATTATGTATTGTATTAGAATCGAGTTTTCATGGATAAAGACGCAATCATTTTCTAATCCTCGGTCGCTTTGCTCCATCGCATATGTTGCTTTAGGATCTCGTGATTTCGGGCCCCAATATAAATAATATCATATATAATTATATAGCCCCTGTAGTTTTAAGCTTTCCGAATGTCTTACAAACATCGGCCATTGATCTCCTACCAGCTGTTTCGCCGAACAACTGCCAACTATTCGCCAAAAATTCCACGAGCGGTTGCAAATTAGTTCACCAAAATCTTTGATGATCAGACAATTTCTGTATTAGATTCGGCAACCGATCGGCAACTGCCCGATACTTTCCTCTTATTATGTTTTTTAATTATGTATTTCATTTGTTTATCTGTTTGTTCGTTTCGGCGACGATTTGAAACTCATTTTATAGAATATTTATTTGACATCTCCTTACTTATACATTGATGATAATATCAAATTGCAATATAGAGTACTTTGTATACTTAGTGAATTTTTAGTAATTCCTTTTGCAACATAATTTTTATATTTCGATTCTTTGTTTGTATGCACTATTATTGAAGAAAACCAGAAATTTTGGATTCTAATGCAATAAATTTGGTTTGATATGATTCGATTTAATAGGAAATAAAAATTAATGTGAACCTGAATTTCACTTGTTTGTTCTGTTGATATCATCCGAGAGAAAATCTATTCTGAAGCGTTCTTTCTTTTTTAGAAGCACCAGAGAGAAAGTCTTGGGCAACAATAATTATACCGTTATTGTAATAACCTGCGACATGTATTAGCAGGATCAAGGGGGCATTTTTCAATGTGGCACGAGTAGCACTTGATCATGAAGGGGGCATAAAGAGGTAGGCATCAAAACGGGGGGGGGGGGGGGGGGGGGGGGAGAGAGAAAAAGAAAGTGAGGGAAAGGAAAGTGAAGGCAAAGAAAACGAGAAATAGAAACTTCTTACACGTCAAGATTTTTTAAACAGTTTGTTCAGTGTTGAGCCGCCAGTGTACTATAGAGCATATAAAATATATCTTTTATTGCTAATGCCACCTCACTCTACCCCCCCCCCCCTTTCCCTCTCTATCACTCTCTCCTTCTCTCTCTCCTTCCTTCTCTCTCTCTCTCTCTCTCTCTCTCTCTCTCTCTCAAACTATACTAAACAATTTCAGTCTATAACAATACATAGTATCTGACCAATGGACTGTAAAACTTGATTCTGTCTAACCAGTGTAGGTGTCATTTTATTTTGCCAAAAAATATACCAATAATAACCACAGAACAAGAAAATATAACAAATAAAAAGCAACTAATACATGCATACCAATCTTCAAATAATTCAAACTGAACCATTGTGAAACAAAGCAATCGAAAAGAGATTTGAGCACAAAAAATTAAAAGAAGCGAGCTACATTTCTAATAGCTCTTCACAATATACATGTAGTACTTTTTAATAGTTCAAAATTTCAAAAAAGTTTAAAATATAAGACCTTGAGAGGATGGGGTCAAATGCAGGTTAATCATACATGAACATAAAATTTAACACATTTTCTGAACAAACATGCCGAGGTGAAGATCTCAGTATCGCTCTTTGCACATGTTTCTCAAGTCAGTACTGCTATTAGATAAGTCTTAAATTCCATAATGTCTAATAAAGCAAAAAATTGTTCTTAACAATTGTAAAGCATAATTGGGTGACAAAAAGCAAAACAATCTCAAACAGGGTGCTCCATCATGTGACTATACAACCAGCAGCAAATTGAGGATGGAGATGAAGATATATAGAGGATGAATATTTACATATACTCAAAACCTGCAACACACTCTCTTAGTTTTAAAATTGGACTTACTCTGGACCTGTATGTGTCATATACATGCAAGATTTAGGAGATTCTAAGTGATAGGATTGAACAAATTGTTGAAGCTTTTATATCTTCATTATATACTCAACATTTCATTGTACTTTTTACAATGTGCACAATAATTCATACCATAAAAACACAAAGGTAAAATCACAAATGTAATCAAAATTACAACATAATAATATTACAATATCTCTGGAATGAAAATCATAAAGTGTACATGTAAATAAAAATCTAAATTTGCTACATTTGTTCTTGTTTTAAGACATGTTTATAAACACTGTAATTATAGTCATATTTCAATTTCAGTCTGCATGAATTCTTCTTTGCAGTTGTATTGCTAACTACATAGACAGATAACAACATAGACAAACCATAAAAACATGTATAATTCATGTTGCCCACATGACATACACTAATCTCTCTTTAAAAAAAAGTTCTACATGTGAAGATTAATGTACATGTATCACTTTACTTTTCTTACCAATACACATACTTCATCATAAAATAATTACATCCCCCCCTCTCTCTCTCTCTGTCTCTCTCTCTCTTACACACACACAAAAACAGATCCTTAAAAATATTGTCCATTCACTGAGCCAGAAGGGCATTAACTCTTTCACATACACAAGTTAATGCCCTTCTGGCTCTCAGCAGACGATACACTGAGAGATTGTTTGCTTTTCAACAAAAACAATATGAATTATAATAATTCCTTGTTACCTTGACCTTTCAATTAACAATAAACAACATAATTATTAAAAAAAAATGCACACAGTTAAAATTTACTTTGTGCGCTCTATAATGATTGACAAAATGCAATGGATTCATGAGTACTCACATCATACCAGTCATCCAGACTAAGTATTGTTTCTGGAGGTTCAGATTCATGTTATGTGTGTGTATGTGTGTGGGGGGGGGGGTCTGCATGCTAAACAGGCATGTCTTAAGATTTGTTACATTATGCCTACATACATGTACTCTTTGTAATACATCATGCACAAAGACATGTTTGCAAGATGGTATTATCATAACATACAATATACCAGTTGAATATACTCACAATCTGTGTATGGGCAAATAAAGCTTTCAGCTAACTGCAAAGTACCATAGTACAACACTATGTATTCAATTTGAATATATCCGAACTGATCTATTAATACCTGTCAACAAAATAATCTGTGCAGTTCTTTCACAAGGCAAATCTTCCAATTGTTCAATTCGGCTCTATTTGATACCTTAAGCACAGAAAAAGGTAATATGAATTATACGACAGGAATAGTGAGCTAGTTCATTCTGGAGATTTCCAACGCTCAAAAAAAAAAAAAAACATTTGCCCATAAGACCCATGATCAGACATAACTCTTTTTCTAGAAAGAAGTATTTACATAAGAAGATTTCATATACTAGCTTGTATAATGTATAATGATGCAATTTCAAATAAAATGAGGGCTTGTGGCACTCTTTCATAGATTTCTTGCACTCATCACCTGATATCCAAGTTATCAATAAACATGATTGATATTTAATTCATCAATTAAAGCAGATAAAAAAAAAGCAAAATACTTAGTACTAATCTTTTGTAACATTTTAAATCCATTCATTATTGGTACATTTTTTTTTTCTTCGACGTCAACCGGGACCAGAAAATATAATCCTATGTGATCAATCTAATTTATGATGATAAAGTTTGATATTAATAACTGAATATCGATATTGACTATATTTTCGACTTGATGAATTTAAAGCAACCTCAGCAAACAATATGATTTTCATATAAAAGCAAATGGTTTTTACCAGTCCTGAAATGTGCAATACCCTATGTTGTCATTCATCAGGCTGAATCCTAATTCTGGTATGAAAAACATAGAATTTCCATCCACTTTGTCGGCTAAATCGGCCGACTGCCATGAAAACAATATATCAAGAGTAAACAATTAAAATTGCACCAACATATTCAAAATTACTTATCAAACTCTGACTTGTGTGTTTCAAAGTAAATCATCAGAAAACAGGAGGATTTGGTGATTTTGGTCATTGTTTCATGCTCATATTTAGTCCATGCAATTTTGAAACCTTTGGTGATGTTTAACAGGACACTTTTCTTCTCACATTTCCACTTGATATATTTCTGCAACTAAACTACATTTACAAAACCCTTTTAATTGGCCCCTATCCAAAGCCACAACCATGCATTTTCAAACACAGGAATATAAATTCACCTAATGAAGACAAAATGCAGTGCCTGTGCTGTTTTGCAGTATAAGTAGTGAATGCACCAACTTGAAATAAATAAATAAGTTAATGATGTATGTATAATGTGCCGAAACTTAATAACAGTGCTCATATGAATAAACAATGACCCTATATCACACATTGACCAAAGAGTTCTTGTTTTTCCTTTTCACACCAAATGCATAATGAGGGCCATAGTTTAGGCCATTAATATAAATGCAAATATGACATTTAGATTGCAAATTATCTAAAAAAATGACAATTAAGTAGTGGAAATAAAAGTAGAATAAAGCCGTGTGTGAAAGGTTGACAAATGTCTAGGAAGCCTAGAATTGGTGTAAAAGGAAGAAGAAAAAAAAAAGTTGGATCGGTGAATAAACTTCCTCATGAACTGCAGTTCATTATCCACAGAGGATATACATGTATGTGGATAACCATGAACTTTTAGCTACACAATGATACCTCTACACGACACAAGGTTCATGCAGAGCGATCTGATGAGACAAATCAGACCCAGAGCTTTGGACACAAAGAGGAAAAGGAACAGATTTTGTTCATACAATATCTTGACAAAGGCTACAAGAACCAGCACATTTTGTATAGCCCAGACGAAAGCAAATTCACTTACTCGTTAAAATAATACTTATTTTTCATCTGTATCTACCGTTTGTTACCTTTATATTTCTGCATTACATTGTACTTTGTTTTGTGACAGTCATAAAAGTAGACATCGATCTTTCACATCATATCATCATGTATATCAAAATAGACTTGGCTAGTACAGTATCACTCTGAGATAAACAAACACATTGTTCACATATACATAGACACCATCTGTGCACTATGGGTAACCAAAATGGACGCATCCAGCCTCCCTTGCTTTGTCAAGATGGCGATGAGAGGAAGGAGTCTGCTTAACCTTGGTCGCTAGCCGCTTAGTACAGACGCTTTTCAAACCTGTAAGTAATAAGAGAAGAATGTAGCATGAAGATTAGGACCAGGGGGGTATTTCACCAAATTTTTCATTAGTGACAAATGACAGTTTTTGTTATAAGCTACTGAAATCCTTACTTCTGATTGGTTATCAACAGATTTGTCACTGATTTTTGTCATTTGTCGTTGGAAAAAGGCTTTGTGAAACGGGTCCCAGATATCAAAATGTTGTTTATTAGAACTATGTTACACCATTGTTCCCATAAATATTAAAAACAGACAGGACAGTCTATCAGTGAAAAGATAAAGCATTAAAAGGAAGAAGAAAAAAACTCTGAAAAAATATACAGAACACATAATTGATAACAAGTCCATAGCTTCCTCAAATCATTTAATTTTGATTCCTGAACTTTTCAAAGAAAATATAAAGTTACACAGTATATGCATCCTGTTTGATATTTCACTGAAGTATTCGTATGGAAGTTGCAAATAACCTAGCCGTAAAAAGAAATCAGAGACAACTTACGAGTGAAGACTGTGAACACCGCCCTCTACTTGAGCTGAAGGTGACCTTCTCTCAAAGCGAACTTCGCCAGAATACATCTTTTCTCTGGGAGAGGTTGGATGATAGGAGATAAAGAGTAAATATCTGATCACATGGGTTGTCTCTCCCTTATCGATCTCAAGAATAATGATTTCACAGAGATAGAGAGAGCTAATAAATGTTCTCTACACTTCCTTTGGTACTGTACACATGGGTGAACAGAGACAAAATTACAATTTTTGTAAACATAACTCCCCCCCCCCCCCTAACTCTGGATTAACGGCATCGTGTGATCATGTGATATGGTGTAATATTGAAGCCCTACAAAAGTTGCGCTTCAAAATGATCAAGAAGTGCCTCAAAAAAGTAAAAAAATCTTTTGAGTGACTGGTTTTACCATACTCGTTTTCCCCAATAGACTGTATTGTTATGAAAACCGTGAGAAAATCACAATCATAAATATCTTGATATTCAGACATGCGATCAGCTTGTAAAAGTCATGGGGTTCCTGACTGACCTAAAGGTTTATAATTATCATTGCAGCATGAGCTAAATCCAGGATTATGTTTCACCCAATCCCTTAAGGCAGATGTTTTCAACCCACTGACTACTGAATTCCCTGATTTCCATAGGAGCTAACACGATCCCCAAGGTAATTGGTTAATTTTATACTTCAAGATAAATAGCTTAACAAATTGTGAACCGTTTGTTGCCATACAAATGATTAAATGAAATCTTTATTAAACTGACAGATGTTTTGTGTATGATCTGTTTACTGCTCTTACCTTAGAACGGTGAGGCTTAGTGCTCCAATGTCTTGGCAGCCATGTTGGATTCCTGCAATGAGATATGGCACAAACTTGTGGATAGAACCCTTGTCCACGATGGACCCTGAAACACCCTGGGCAACCTTCAGCTTGTCACGCTCACTGAAACAAAGAACACAGAATTAATCATAATAATCCGTTCTTGGATAGCCCATAATACATTATGCTATAACGTCCCTATGCTTTGGAAATTATTACCCTAGCTATAGCTCCGGCAGCTCTTTGAAGCACACAGTGCATTTCCAGGAATAATCCTACAAGGCATCCATTTACCTCACCTAATTGGAGTGTGGCAAATGTAGATAACGTCTTGTTAGTGTTGTGGCAGGGATTCGAACCCTGAACCCTGTGGCTCACAGTCCGTAGACTTGACAACTGGACCATAACACCTCTACATTAATTAACAATGACATTTTTAAAAAGAATATGACAAATATCAATCACTGAATCCCATATCAACTAAGAAGACAAAATGATATTAATTTCCATTGCATTTTAAAGAAAAGAAGAAGAATTTGGCTTCAATTTTGTCCTAAGATACCATGATTCAAACTCAAACAATATCATATTCAGCATTCCAACCATACAAAAATGTTTTCAAGAGATCAAGCTATTTTCCATCTTCACATTCTTCTTTCATAGACAGGGATACCAGTTCCTTTCATCTAATGAGCTCATATGTGACCCGGCACCACAAAACCAACAAAAAGTCGCAAAAAAATATTTTCCTGATTTCATCTGATTATGAAAGAAGAAGTTCTCCTCATTAAAATGGTATATTACTTGTCCAAATTGAAGCTTCCTAACCCTTTCAATTTAGTGAATGAAAAGAGCTGGTGAGGGAGGTTACTGGTATTAAATTGTGAGAAAGAGAGCTTTAAAGTTTGGGGCTATTCAAGCATTCGGAGCAAGCAAACCACAGGGAAATCAATAGAAGGGTGAATCAAAAGGCCATAGCAACCACTATGAAGAGATTTTCAGATTAGGCTGAAATTTGGCCTGCTGGTCAAACATAGTCTGTTCATTATGTTTCTGAGGTTTCAATGTGTGGACTTAAGTCTTTCAAAAGTTATTATGTTGTAAATGTATAGAGTTGTAATTGGACAGATTAAGTGAACTGCAACATAGTGCCGAGACACCTGCACTAGACAATGCCTATTCATGGTGGACCCGGAGTCTTTTTGTTCCCCCTTACATAACACTGCTTGTCACCTATCTTGTTTTGTATACATCTGGGCAATTATTTGTAACCACATTATGAACTTGCTTGATACTTAATTCCCATACTGTTTTCTTTCTCACAGGAGGTTCAAAGTATTTTTACTATGACTTGCTCTTTCATTTCCAGTAGCCATCCTGATGATAATTAATGGAAGCAATTCATAAATACCAGCCAGAAAGTGGTATAAAAATAAAGAAAGGCAGGAGACACAGTAAAGACACCAAGATAGAATAACGAAAAATAGAAAGAATGAGAGAGAGACAGAGAGGGAAAAGAAGGGGGAGAATTATGACAGCTGTAAGCAAAATGATGATATCAAGAGTGTGAATGTGTGTTTACAATAAGAACTTGATTTCAAAACTCTTATGGGAGAATAAATTTGGAAGCACAGAAATGAAAACAAAATTATTTAGGGAATGTCACAACTCTTTCTCATCCTGTATCACAAGTTTAAAAATGCAACAACTCTCTCTCATCCATTATCGCAAGTTTGAAAATGCAACAACTCTTTCTCATCCTGTATCACAAGTTTAAAATGCAACAACTCTTTCTCATCCTTTATCACAAGTTTAAAAATGCAACAACTCTTTCTCATCCTTTATCACAAGTTTGAAAATGCAACAACTCTTTCTCATTCTTTATAACAAGTTTGAAAATGCAACAACTCTTTCTCATCCTGTATCACAAGTTTAAAATGCATCAACTCTTTCTTATCCTTTATCACAAGTTTAAAAATGCAACAACTCTTTCTCATCCTGTATCACAAGTTTAAAATGCAACAACTCTTTCTCATCCTTTATCACAAGTTTGAAAATGCAACAACTCAAGCTACTCGAAGTCTTTAACGGAGAATATAAGACGAACGCAAATCTGGAACTCGGATGTGAAAGCGGATACAAACAAAATGGCGCGCCGCACTGATTGCTATAACGGACCAATCACAGCCCGCGTAGCACGACCCGTTAGCAACGACCGACCATTTCCGGACTGCGATAATTTCGCTCGGGAAAAGTGATCAAATTTTGGAAGAGACCGAAGGCTGTGCGAAAAAAACTGGTCTAGAAAAACCGTTTAAAACACATCTTCTACTATGTTTTAGACTTCCAAATTTTGATACTAGGTACAGAAAAGACCACTCTTTCAGAAAATGCAAAAAACCAAAAATCTATTTTTTCACCTAAATTGACATTTTAGCTGATTACGGAGAATCGCTGGTTGCGACTTTTTGTTGGTTTTGTGGTGCCGGGTCACATATGTACCGAACAATATAAAGCCGGATTATGGGTAGGTATCAGGGCCTAAAATCGGACTACAGCCTAAAGAGGGGCATCCTTTTTTAGAGTTTCGAAGGCGAACTGCCCTAATGCCTCAGTCACACCTTTGCATATTTGGCTTGCATATTGCTGCGTATTTATGGTAAGCCGTTTTAACATTTATTCCTATTTCTTGATATCAAGAATTACCATTGCTTTACAACAGAAAATCTCCTTGATATCAAGAAATAGGAATAAATGTTAAAACGGCTTGCCATAAATACGAAGCAATACGCAAGCCAAATACCCAAAGGTGTGGCTGAGGCAAAAGCTCACATCTCCTTTTTATTTTGTTGCCTACCTGAAGTATCTCTTGGCAGAGGACTGGTTCTTCTCCATGGCATCCAACGATCCCATGCCACGGTACTTCTTGAGTCGGACTCCATCAGAGAAGAAGTATTCTCCAGGAGCTTCAGTGGTTCCCGCCAGAAGGCTTCCCATCATCACTGAATAACACAAAGTGGACAAAGGATTCAGGTAATTAGCCAAATGGAGAGAAGAAGAAGAAGAAGCAAATGGCATAAGAGGATCCCATTCTACTGTACTTTGAGTTAGACCCTATCAGAAAAGAAGAATTCTCCAGGAAAAGTCAATTCCCTGGTTGCTTTATACATGTAGTTACACTAGCATACACATGGTTTCTTAGCAGTCAGGTAAAACAGTTATTGAACATCTTTCACACAATTACTACAAAATCTATGACTCTTGTTGCAGTACAATGCTGATCCACACCAAATTTCATGAAAAATGATTTAAAAGCAATACACTACCTACAATCTTATTCAGTAAATGAAAAAGAGATAAATTCTGTAAAAACACTCACCTGAGGAAGCGCCCAGTGAAAGAGCCTTTGTGATGTGACCGACCGTCGTGATGCCTCCGTCGGCAATGATAGGTACCCCACAGCTCCTGGCATACTGGGCTACTCTGTACACTGCTGTGCCTTGGGGACGACCAACAGCCATTACTGGAAAGCAGAACAAAAACAATAAAATAACTGATTTAGTTGATAATTCATCATCCTGCCAAGTAAAAAAAAAAAAAGAGTTCTTCTACTGCTTTGCCTGCTGAGAACTACACGGGCATCGACTAGCAGCCCTTCTCACTCACTCTCAGCAGGCAATCTTTATGTTTATTATAAGTACAGGTATCTACATTGTAAGTACACAATATATATATACACACATGCCAACATTTACTTTACTGCAACAAAAAAGCAATTAACAAAAAAAACGAAAACAAGTCATAGTGCAAAAGGTTTTTAAACCATAAAAGGACTGATACACTGTCCAAAAAAATAAATAATTAATTTTTAAAATAAATAAACAAAAATATCGGTTGGGCCATATTGTACACAGACATACATTTTGATTACCGGTATTCAAATGTATCTTAAGGATCGTAATCTCTTTCGGTTTTACTGAGTGCAAAGAAGACATAAAAGTTGCAGCACATATACAAGAACCATGCATATTCATTAGCAATAGCATGCAACGAAAGTAAGATAATAATGGTGCTGCCAAAATATGATTACTTTCCATAACAACATATAAAGAACAAAAAAGTAAATTTCAGGAAAAGTTTGGATGAATGAACAAAATGTGGAACATGCGCATTTAGAATTTATCAGAAACATGTTAAAAAAAAAGAAATAATGATAACAACTTCAATATAAACGTTAATTTCACTGTTATCTTCTTAATCTTATTGTGAAATTCACAGACGCAACTCATAAACAAGGAATGAATGTAAATAAATAAAAATACCTCACTTCTAAACAATACTATTGCTACTAAAAATAAAAGTACATACATTTAAAAATTTCTTTCACTGTTTTATAAATATACTTCCCTAAACACTCTGTTTATTCTCTTTCTCACTCTTTCACTCTCTCCTACATGACCCTTCATAAAATCAATACAAGTTCACAATCATTTTTGTTCTTGCTGTTGGTAGAGAACGATTTGCTTTGTTTGCATTACCGTATTCAAAGAAAAGACATCTACTAAACACTTCTCTAAAATAAGTAAAATAGAAAAAAATAAGTAGAAAAGAATAATATACACAAAATAACAGATTCATGCACATTGCAAAAGGCATTATGATCAGAACAAAAAATGAATGTACATGTACATGTACACGAAAAAATCTACTTTCAAAACTAAAGGACTGAAACACATCTTGGAGTTGAAGAACTACAAATTATATGACTTTTTTTTAAACAATAATTTCCACCACTTTATCACATGTAGCCTAGCCATAAAAGTGCAGTAAGAAAAGAGCCAGATGGAATTTTTGTTTAAAGCCAAAGGATAGCCATACACTTGCCGGTTCAGACAATGATGAAAATGTAAAGCCATGCAACTCATAGGTAATGGTACAAAGGTACAAATCTCCAAGACCGTAGCATGCGCATGGTCGTGTGATTTTTTAAGCATGTGAAAAATTGATTGTCCCCATTTATGTTTTGTTTAAGAATGTCACACATTATAGATTACATCTAATAAGTATTTAACACAGGCCCTAATTGAACCATAACATCAAATTCACAAGGGGTATGAATAATTTAGTTGTAACTGAATATACGCTTTTTTTTGGTCCACTGTTGAGGTTTTGGAACAATGGTTAAAAGTTCACAGACCATGATTTGAATTTAAACCTCCATCAAAGATCCAGGCCTTTATGATCAATATGGATAATTTCCAATGTAAAAAGCTGGAAACCCAGTCATTATTAAAGGTATGGGCTCATGATTAAAATAAGGTTGGCATACATGTATGTACAAAGTGGTGTGTGACTAGTAACTAAGAAATCATGCACAACTTCTTTATATACATGATATGCATGAATGACATTCAACAAATTCATGACATAAATTTTACATTTATGCAGTGAACAAGCTCCAATTGGTATGTGGCAAGTCTACATGTATACAGACATGTATCTACTTATGGACTGGAGCAATGCTTTGATTATCTACACATTGCACAACTCTTCCTGATGCTAAATGACCCTTGAATCCCCCCCCCCCCCCTCCCAGACCCCTTTTCATCATGTAACATCTCTTCTTACTTCTTTATTTCTTTTTCTGACCTACACCTAATGTCGTTGAGGTTAACTTACATCTCAAGGTGATTCTTTTATAAACAATAATTATTTACCTCCAAAATTGTGAATACTTTATTTTCAATGTATCCTGAACTCGAGTACAGGAGATGACTACACAATATGCTTAATAGTAACTGTTACAGCTCCTGAAACAACCTAATAACACATACTGCTTTGTAATCAACCTTTTGTTTAAATTGTAAGTCTCTGTTTAAATCACCCACAATTGTGATGAAATATGTTTCTCTGCTATTCTGCTGCTACATGAAACACCAAGAAAATTTGACCAACCAGATTGTAAAATACGTCAGATATAAGCACTTAAAACTCCCTCCTTCCTAGGCTGTGAGCTTTGTATTTAATTAATGCAAGGATCAGGATTTCCAAGGGTCACAGCATCAGGTCAAAAAGTTGTGCAATTGACCTCTAACCAGTGAGAATACAGTGTTTCAACCAAATGAACAGTTTTGGAACTTTGTTCAAAGAGCTATCAACTAATTTGTTATGTAATTGTATTTTTTTAACACAAGCGAAAACGCTTTACAGGCCTGCAATACAACTAAATGAGTCAAACTCTCCTACATATAAGTGTTTAAGGAGGCAACCTTCCAAGCATGGTGCTTTTTTAACTAATTTATTTCAAAATATATTCTAATTTGAGCAAGCAGCTTTTCAAGATAGCATTAAATTTTGTTCAAGTTTGGCATATTTTTTTCATTTTCTTAGATGAATTGCGGATCAAACCGTAATCACAATGAATATCATCTGCCAAGAGCCATAGGGGTTTTTAATCATTGCATTTTACCTTAGAAACACCCTTCTGCTCTCAGCATATATGAGATACATGTACAGCCTTACACACAGAATTTTCAGATAGAAATCCATATTTTTCACAGTTGGTGCATATTTTGAAAGGATTTACCATGAACAAACTTTGTGGTAGGTTTTGAATGACATCAGTGCTGAAAAAAGGAGCCTGAAAGAGGGATTTGCTTGCTTTGAATATGCTGTACACATACATTTTTCACATTAATATTTTACAAATTCTTCTAAAGTCTTGCTCAGATAAGCAGTGGTAAACCACTGCAGTTTCTCTTTTAATTATGATGAAAATTGCAATAGGCTTCACATTTCCAACACTGAGCTATCTAAGTGAATACGCGTAGCACTTTTCTTTTGCACCCTTGACATTCATTTACATATCTTTTTTAATGCAGCATTTGTTCCAAAACTGTGCATTTGGCTTGGATTGCAGCACTGTCCATGACATAGCATGTATAAACAGAAAAAGCGAGAGGGTGTTTCAACAACTACGGTGTAGCGGAGGCAACAGACTTACAGGTAGACGTTAAGTCACCCTCCGGCCTACAGGGCCTACTACTAGGAGCTCGTGCTGCCCGTGCTGATCACGCAACGAAGAATTCCGTGACAGATTTGTTTAAGATTGTGTTAGCGTAAAAGACGTTCGGTTAAAAGAGGAAGAAATTGATTGAAGAAAGGATTAGGGGAAAATATTAGGGAGTTATGAAAAGAAGGGTTAGTCAACATTGAATCAACACAATGTCATTAATCTATTAAACATGAATGTTTTAGTCGGTAGAAGTTAGTGAAGGAATCAATCTAAAACTGTCAATGGTATGACTAGTAGGACAGGTTCTGATGTATTCTTGCACTACAACATGTAAAGAAATAAAAAGGACTATGTCTCTACCTCTAAGTTTGTTGCCTTTGGCAGAAAGCACTTTAATTTGATATTCAATGCAGCTTGCATCCATATTAATATATTAAGACAAAAATGATCCATGCAATAAAAAAGGAAGATTCTTTCACTTTGAAATGAAAAATGAGATGAAAATTACTGTTTATTCTAAGAAAATTTCATTCCAAAAAAGGTCTTCCAAGTTTCAAAGACATTTAAAAAATGAGGAATGTAACATGAAGACTATGCTACATTTGTATTCATCTACATGTTATTACTACATGTGCTTGATCAAATAAATGTTCATAGGGTGACTTGACACCTGACATTTGCTCCAGCAGCAATTGCCCCCAAGGCTTATTTCATCTTAGATGCAGGGTGAGGGTTGCAATCGGATTTTAGGTTCGGACTAGAATAAGCGTTTGGTCTAGGGTTAAAGTATTAGTGAGGATAAAGGTTGCGGAGCATTCGTTGCTGGAGCATGTGCCATAGAACTGTACGTATTGTTAAAATGAAGGACAAGATTACAATTTCAATGATTTTCAACCTCTACGACGTGCAACCTCCTGTTGTACACCCGTTTCACACCCTTTCATCCTGAAATCCTTCAACAGCGGAACATATTCTCAAACACTTATCTGACTGGAGTTCATTACTAGGCTCTCTCACTTTTAGTTTTACAAAAGCAAAATACGCTTGGACAAGCAACATCCCATGATCAAAATGCCCATTGTATCTAAAGTATCTATAAATGTCATCATCATCATTTATTGAAGTCAGCCTTTTTCCTCTTATGAGGAGTTACTGATTTTGTTACCATGATGACACTCCCTCCCTCCACTTCTTCTCGTCTCAAGGATTCCCTTATTGGCCCAACTTATTTAGACCAACCTTACTGCTTTCTTTCTGTCTTCCTTTCCCTCTTCTGCCATCCAGTTCAACACTATGCTAAAAGTCATATACATCATGCTCTATACTATATTTACTTAAAAGAAATAGTCGTTTGCTGTGAATCTACAAGGACTATGAAAACTATGAGAATAATTATGTTCAAATGACTTTGAAAAGTAGAATCACCTCTAAATAAACATAACTATCCTGCAGAAATATCTCAAATCGAAAGCCTAAACGGCCCACGTGACTGACGAAGCAATGAATTATAAGAGCAAAGATAGACAAAATATGAAAATAGCAAAGTTAGTGAAATACACCACAAATTAAATATGGATAGCGAAGAGGATAGAAATGGATCAGCAAAGAAAGGGTCTTGAGGGCAGTAGCCGGAAATACGGGTTTTCCCTTCCACTACAGCCTAATCCTATGGGTACTTGCAATTATTTGCCTCCTATTTGTCTTGGATCCCCCCCAGTTGCACCCTAAATAATTAGCAAAGCATTAACCCTTACAACATTAATTATTTGACCACCTGCTTTAAATAGACCATACAATACCAACATAGGAGTTCTATGTCAGCTGAGTTGTAGCATCACCAGGAAAAGAAAGGTAATGTGGAGGTTTTGTATGAAAGAATGCAATTCTTTTGTGAGCATGTGCTGAGCTGGGGGAAGTTACACACCACTGTCTCTTGTTAGCTCACTACTGATTGACAGATGTCACAAGAATGAATAGGGTGGAGCTTAGAAGGTCTGAGAAAATTATCTTTAAAAATATTTAAAAATTATCAAATATATTTAGATGTTTGAATAACAAAATGGGAGTTGTATGCATCCCTGCACATCAACAGGAATCAACTTATATTTGGATGCCACTGACCCTTAATAACCTGGTTGCCACTGGGTCAGCCATAAACACTGTGACCTGGATTCCTGCCTGTTTACCAAGTTGTTGTAAATTTCACAGTAGTCTAAAATTCATTTGCTGTAAAGTTCATTGTGTTTGAAAGTAAATTTCACTGTTTGATTGACAGGTGGAATGAGGAAAGATGCCTTGCTTGTCGATTCCTTGTTCATTTTATTAATTAAAGTTCCTTGCTAGTATGTTACATCCTGTGCCCATGCTATTGTAGATTTCATGATTCCTTGGCCAGAGCAGCTATTCAAATGAGTGCACAGTTCAATCCTTAAAACTTCAGCTTCTTTCTCTCTCTCTCCCATTTATTTGATTCTCTATTATTCTGTCCCTCTTTATCTCTACCTTTCTTCCCATCTCTCTTTCTCTCACTTTTCTCCCCCCCCCCCCCCCTTCCTCTGTCTTTCCCTCCTCTCCCCACTCGCTGACAAATTCTCTATTTCTCTTTCACTACCTTACTCTCTCTCTCTCTCTCTCTCACTACCTCTCCCACTATCTTTCTCTCTCTCTCACTACCTTACTCTCTCTCTCTCTCTCTTCCTCTCACTACCTTTTTCTCTCTCTCTCTCTCTCTCTCTCTCACTCTCTCGTTCCTTACCTTCTTGTGTGATGCAGATTGAGCCGCTGCCCATGCCGACCCTCAGAGCATCGGCACCTGCCTGGATCAGATTCTTGGCTTGAGCCACGGTCACCACTAAAATCAAACAAATATAAATAACCCTTGGTCAAATTGTTAAGCATGTGCTATATCATTGGAAACCAAAGAATTATAATAGAATATATGCAGTGTCAGAAGGATGATAATTCATGTCATTTCATACATTTAGAACTTTGTTCTGGCTCTAAGCAGACAAAAAGTAATAGTTGTTGTAAATGTTCACTTTCATGAAAAATGAAATCTCTCCCTTACATCTATACTCTATTATATACCTCATACATAGATTGTCGTTCACTGATTGGTCAAAACTATATCACATGTCAAGGAGCATTTCGATCTATCAAGTATAATTACGTCAGAGGGTTTGATAGCTACTATCAAGCCCCGGGATAGGACCCCTAACCCCTCCCGCGACTTAGTTGCGCGCACAAATTTTGTGGGTTGCTAGGCTACCGCAATCGCGCGGTTACGCGCAGCGCGTAGGAATTTAATACTCTTGCCTTGGACTTGATGTTGGATTTTTCTTATTCTGGTGAGTAATTCCTCTTGATCTAGTTTCCTGTTTTTTAGTGCTAGATCTAGACCTACAGCTAGAGCTAATCATGAATCAATAAAAAGGATGAGGTATATAAAACAAATATGGACTGCTCTGTAATCGGATGATGGTGGGAACTACCCCTCCCTCGGTGATGTTCACACCGGCCCTTCTATCACCCCCTCGGCTTCGCCTCGGGGTGATAGAAGGACCGGTGTGAACACCACCTTGGGAGTGATAGTTCCCACCATCATCCTCATGAGCAGTCAATATTTGTATACTATGAAATCATAAAATTTGCCGTTACCAAAGGTTATCACAGGTCCCTTTCTTGCCTCCAATCCCTAGTTTCTTCAGGTTTAAATTTGTTGCAAGAAATAAAAATCAAAGGCTCATAATCCTAATCAAAATAACTGAACCAGCATTGAATCAAATGTCTCTGTATACAGACCCCCATTTTGTGCGTCCTTGAATGGTATGCAGGCGCGTACGCAGGGGGGGGGGGGGGAGGAGGGTTTAACCTCAAACCCCCCCCCCTTGAGTTTTTTTTATGTGTATGATTTCCAGGAAACCCCCCCCCCCCCCCCCCCCTTTTTGACATATTTTAAAGATAAAGTTGAGTTCTGGTCATGCGATTGCATCGTAAAAAGAAACGGTTTGGAATCCATCAGAAAAAGTTGGTCATGGAGCATACAAGTATTGGTGTGTACTGCAAGGTTCTGGAGTCGTAAAATGAAATGAAATTTGGCCAAGTCTTGGTAAGTAACGACCACTGTACACAGAAAAATGTATATGGGACTACACAACCATGTGGCATAAAATCGAGCCTCATCTTTAAGCCGTTACTTCTCAAATTTAGAATATAAAGGCATTGAATAGCCATTTTTTTCAGGGAAAATTGTTCTCTGATGTTCTTCCACACTCACAAATTATGTTTCCCCTCTCCCCAGAACTCAACCTTCTCTTTTATTACTGTTTGCTTTCTTGATAGCATTCAGTCCATCACTCACCATTGCCAGCCACCACCTGCAACTCTGGATATTTGGCCTTGGTGCACTTGATCATGCTTACTTGGAAGCTGGAGTTCCCTTGTGAAGAATCCTGCAAATAGAGTAATTAAAAATTCATTGGGGCCATCGTATAGTCTTGGTAACATGTGGATATATAACAAGTGAAACAGATATCATGAAAGTTGGATATTCTCAATTTTTTATGTGATTGACAAGTTTAACATTTAGCTTAATGAATATCTTGTAGAGCTGGAATTATCTTTTGGCCATCTGTTGGAGATGGATTTAAGGATTTCTTTTGTGATCATTATGTTTTTGTTTTTCTTTGTTTGGGGGGGGGGGGTCTCTAAGTTGGATTGTTAAGGAGTACACTTACAAATAGGGATTAGTCTAATAGTCTATGTAACATTTTTTTTTAAAGTTGGTTAAAACAATGAAGTTCTTCATCATGTTATGAAGCAACAAACAAACAATGGAGGTCTCAGTTTGTCTGGTTAATACAGGAGTGACAATTTTTATCTTTTTATGACCAATTTGCATAATATTGTTAATTCAATTGCTAACATTGAATGCATCCTAAATTGTACATATACAGATATGCAGATACAAATACAGATACAAATATAAACCTACAGTACATCAGCATTAAAGTTAAATCTATGTAGCCCTTGTTGCAATATTTTTATTATTCTTGCAGATTTTTATTTCTGCCAACTGCAAGCATAGATAAATAGCCCCAGTATTATTGCAAATAAAGGTCTGAATAATGTTACATCTACATAGTATATGCTATATTTGTAATAAACTACATATTAAGCTAAATGTTACCATCCTCTTCTAAATCAACGTAGATACAGTGTATCATGCAGGAGTAAACATTACAAAACAATACACATGCTAAAGTGTTCATTTTAATTTTTAATCCAAAAAATGAAACTACTCCTAGTGAAAGTTAAAAAACCACCTAAAAAGGATAAAAGGAATTTTATAATCTCAACTAGAAAGGAATAGTAAAAGGGCAATTATAAAATTAACCTACAGCTTCAAACAAAATGAGTGAAAAATAAGTCAATATAGTTCTTATAAGCATATACACTGCACTATGTGACATATACATTGTATTATATCTCTACTCTACTCATTGATGTGCTCAAGTTCTTCTTCTTTTCCCCCAAAAATGCAAGTTACAGGTCTTCAAAATATTTGAATTCTGGCAGTCAGCTCTTCCATGTCTGTGCTTCCTTGCTTTGCAAGCTTAACAATCATTCCGACTAGACTGCTCATTAATGTCACAACTCTTGAATGAAGTTCTCAGTAACATGCATAGCTGCTCCAGATTAGTAAGCCATGCTAGTGCACAGTTAATTGTATGTCTACTACCTAATCTTCAGTCCATATTCACCAGCCCACAAGCTTTACATGAGTGCTATAATCGTGTTAGTGCATATAAGAGCCATACAGATTAATGCTATTAACATTTTGCTTTAGACCTATTCTATACAATGAGCATGTCATACTAGTATTCATATGGAGAAGGAAAAAAATTACATAAGCCCAGCAACTTATCACCGACTGCTGTTTCCAAAGCAAAAAAATGTTGCGATTTTTAAATATTCAATGTTTGATTTGTATACTTCCGATAAAAAATAAAAAAGAATCTGGACCATTAGGACCATTCTATGAACTTTCTTGCACATTTAATATTTACAACAAAAAATATTAAACAATCAAATGAAATCATTTCAATATCAAACACTAATATTTTGAAGGGGAGGAGCGGGTTGAAATACCATATACCTGTATATGTATTTTTTATTTTGTTGCAGTGCACTGTGCAATGTACATTATAAATTTACATTTAAACAGGAGCATCATATTGATGTTGCAATTGACCATATTTTCTTTGAGTCTTGGGACATTGTGGTACAATCATTACCCTTTCAGTTCCTGTAAGTTTACAAACAAATATAGTAAATGGAATTTGAATTCTTCGTTTAAAATAGGAATACAATATTTTCAATGGGAACAACATTAAAAAAAATATAATTCCAATTCAGTAATAACTAATATAAGAAATAGATGCACAGTAAATGCATTAGTATACAACTGGCATTAGTGGCAGCATTTGTTTCCCAAAGAAGGTTCAGCTGTTCCCATGACAAAATACATTAATGATACTTCTACACTTCTACTATTGCTACTACTGCTACTAATACTTATACAGTCAAACCTGTCTACAGCAACCGCCCAAGGGAAACACAAAAAGTGGTCTTTGTAGACAGGTTCCTTTAGTACACGTTTCAATGAGAAACCATTTTCAAGGGAAACAAAAAGTGTGCTTGTTGTAGACAGGTGGTCTTTGTAGACAGGTGGTCACTAAAGCAGGTTTGACTGTACTTCTGCTGCTACTGCTGCTACTACTACTACTATTACTATTACTATTGCTGCTGCTGATGTTGCTTGCTGATGCGACTACTGCTACTGCTTTCCATGGTGAGCAGTTGTTAGTTGGTTTGTACCTTTCATGGGCCCCCTTTCATGAAGCATTACAACAACTGTAAGTCATAAAGACTGTCACTAGTCATTCTCATGTTTCATACACAGCGTGAAATTAGAAATTAGTAGCAAATTTTGTTTTGAAGTCAAATGAAAAAATATTCTTGAATCTTAACTTTCACTCAATCCCAAGCCAACAAAAGGAATAACAAATCAAGGTTAAAATATGGTGCTGGTATAATTTGTTTATGAGAGAGTGGATGCTCTCATATTGACAAACCAGATGGAATAATTTCTGAGGATTACAACGATAATTGAGTGAACTTCTTAAGAAGATGTTTGTGTGGCAGTCTTAACACTTGTCAATGTTGTACATTTTCATGAAAGAGGACGAGTCTACGGCAATGTTCGTCACACTCACCAGACGATTATGTTTTTCGTGATCTAGATCTCTATCCATCTAGGATTGAAGTAAGGGGGCAGGGGTTTTAACATGAATGCCAAATGTTGACTAGTACAAATGGATCATGTCTAACCTTCTTATGCCATACAGGATACACAACAATGATAAATGAGCCATGATGATGCAAACAGACACCTGCTGAGTCCCCTCCCCCAACACCCCACGGTAACACCAAAGGAAAACTATTTATTTGGACAACTACCCATTTGCAGTTACTACCATCAACACAATCACTAATCTGCCGCCTGGAGAACTAACCCTTGACCCACTAATCCCTTTTAATTCAGCATGGACAATCACCCTGGCAGGATTACTCCTATCCAGACATATTTTCTCTTGAAAAATATTATACCTAGCTTTTTCTAGAGGATAAATTATGTTGTTGTAGTACCGGAAGCCATTGTCCAGGTTTGGTTATTGACTGAGAGGCAGTTGCTCTGATGGTAATTTACCAAGTGGGGCCAATTGTTGGTAAGTGGTAGGTACTGCATTGATTACCGATCCCGGACTACCCTTGCAAGAAGCACTCCCCAAAACATCCCCATGCACCCACCAGTATCACCAAGTCTTCACAGTCTGTAACATCACGTCCGTCAAATCGCAAAAGCTTGCTCTGCGACCTAGACAACACTTAAGAGGCTTCGAATGATTCGGATGTTGTTGTGCACATCCCAAAAAGCTTTCTTCCCTATTTCCTAAAAACACTTCAAGAGGGACTAATAGGCTTTTCATCTGTTTTGGGGGCCTGATCTCATAGAACTGATAACATCAGCAGTACCAGTATGACTACATCTTCACCACTTGAAACACTAAGCATTATCAAGTCAAAATTGTACGCAAATAAAAGCTTGAGTATTGGATTGATTAATAGTTCTGAACATGAAAGTTATTAACAAAAGAAGGTTTATCCTAGTCTTGTCCTCATCTCAAAGAACCATTAACATCCTCACTCACCAGTATGACTACATCTGGACCAGTAAATCCAGTCTATGCTTCTGGACCAGTAAATCCAGTCTATGCTTATCTTCCTTTTCAGTCCCAAAATGCTTAGAGAGGGACCAGCAGGCTAAGCCTGCTATCAGCCCCAACTCGAGGACTATCTAAACATCACCACTCACCAGTATGACTACATCTACGCCAGCCTGGACCAGAAGGTCAAGTCTGTGCTTGTCCTCTTCCCTGGTACCGATGGCAGCCCCACACAGCAGTTGCTTCCTGGGGTCTTTGGAGGCTAGGGGGAACTCCCTGTGTTTCTTGAGATCCGTACGGGAGATGAGAGAGACTAGCTCATCTTTCTCGTTTACAATGGGCAGCTTGCCTGAGAGAGAGAGAGGGAAGGAGGATCATGACAAAACCATTCAAAACATCAACATTCAACCAGGGTCTTGTAAGTGGACATATTTTGTAAAAGACAAACTCTCTCCTTTAATCAGAGTAGATTCTTGTGGGAAGATAATCGACAGTAGAACAGGAACGTGGGTAAAATATTGCATTTGCTGAAGCCTAGTACTTAATAGCAGCAATTAGCATACAAAAGAAAACAATTTTTTGTTTAAGTCTTGTAGTCCCGTATAATCCCCATCATTAAGTGTTAATATTTTGATAGTGATAGATTATTCACATTTTCTATTTTTCTATGATAGTAACTTTGTCATGGTCCCATGTACACTCTTTGATGTGCAGCTGAATCAATAGACCAGCTTATGGTCGTTTTAATCTTTCGCCCTTTCCCAAATGCGCGCGCGTGTATGATATGCGTACTCCCCACGAATTCACCTTCCCCGAAAGGTTGTGTGTCCGTACGTGTATATTATGGTGTACTAGTATGTGAGCGAGCACGGATCATGTAGAGAACAGTCCAGGCAGTGGACTACTGAATCAAGTACCCTGCCATGCCAAAGGCTGTATCCTTTGGGGCATACTAATTACATGTTACCTTTCTTGGCTTTCTGCAGAAGGTCATTAGCTTGTTTCAGAGTTACATTAGCTGGAGCAACCACCAGATCCTCTCTACAGGTCATGGCAGTACTGAGCGGCTTCACGTAACTTTCTGGTTTCAAGAAGTCAATATCGCGAGCCGTGACGATTCCTAAGAGTTTACCACCCAGTCTTCCGGTGTCTGTGATGGGTATGCCTAAAAGAAAATAGTATGAAACAGATATTATATATTATATGTTATATGAAACTGATATTCAAAATACGAAAAGAGAAGTTGCAAGATGGTTCATTGGCGTATCAAACAACTATGACCTCTGGAAGATTACTCCCTGAGACACCTACTATTGAGGACTCCCTTGGACAAATAATCATTTAGGACAGCTACCCATTTAGGACCATTACCACTAAACCACACGGTTAATTGTCCTAGCGGTTATTATCCATGCAGTATTTGTTAGATTGTAAAGATCATTAAAGGGCTACTTATCACAGTTAATATCATAAGCAGGTTCAAGAATATAGGTAATCTAATTGGTCAGATGACACTACGTGAACGTGCATTATTCACTCCTACTGTGCAAGTTCCCATCAAAAAGTGATAACCTACGGCTAAAAGTGATAATGCACAGCTGCTTATACAAAATTAAAGTCGCGATGAAATGCACGTAGTTTCAAATGGCAAGGACTAATGCGCACACCAACACATGCATTACATAGTTTGGCTGAGCTTGTGTACTGTGATGTCATTCAATGCAAATGGCAGCCTCCATGATTGTTTGATCTTTGGAATTTCAATCCAATTTTTTTGCTTATTTCTCAACTTTATATTCATATTATAGACCCCTTTTTAAAAACAAATAATTCATGTTTTGAATTTTGTACATTAGTGATATGCACTGCACTTGGTTAAGTCACAATGAGCGGATAATAAATTTGACATGTCTTGTTCATTATCTGACTGTGCAATCAGAAACATGAATTATTACTTGTATACTGGTCGGTTATTGTCCAATGAACCTGGGGATTAACAGGGATGTCCTGTATACATCATTACAGCTGTCATTATTGTAGTTTCTAGCTGTTAGTCTACGTCTATATTGCAAGTCTCAAATTGCTACATACCGACTATAAACTACCATGCCCTAGACATTCCTTCATTCTTCTACGTAAAATCATGCATCTTTCTTTCATTTTCATGAGGTTTAAGTAATTTCAAATATTTCAGTTATCCTACCAAAGCATTTTATACTTGTTTTTCTCTACTCTATGAACCCCAAATATCATCCAAGACTATATTATGCTACATTTAAATTATGTTGTGATGTCTCAGCAAACAATTTCAATAACATAACCTCAAACTTCATATTGTTCAATTTGCAACCCACCACCTAAAAAAATGTTTTATTGGCACAGCACTCATTAGGAATATACACTTCAAAAGATACAGCAAAAAAAGCCTCTCCCATCAAGAGATCTACTGATACACTTGTAGAAATAACTTAATTCTCACATAATTCATCCATGTTTTAAGGTAAAGATCAGTTTTGGAAATGCCCCCCTCTCAAAAAAATTTGGACCTGATAGATATCGCGCACATGTCGCGTGGTCCCATATACATCTTTCTGTGTACAGTGCTTGTAACTTTACCAAGACTGGGCCAAATTTCTTATCATTTTTATGATTCCAGAACCTTGCAGTACACACCAATACTTATATGCTAGATGATCAACCTTTTCTGATCGATTCCACAACTTTTCTTTCACAATGCAATCGCATGACCATAACTGGTCTTTATAAACAAGTCTTATGTGTTTCATGAATGGACCAGGCAACCCCACAGATATTTGTCTGATATATCACTAAGGCGCCACGGATTTATTCAACTGGCATTCGGAATGCATTCGGAATGCACTTGTTAATCTTTCTGGAATGTATCCGGAATGCGCACATTCTAGCCACATTCTCAAAAAATCGATGCGACCTGCGCCTATTGTCTAGAGAACAAAGGGGCATTCCAGAATGCGCACATTCTGTACGAATTCTGGAATGCATTCTGGAATGCCCCTTTGTTCTCTAGACAAAAGGCGCAAAACGCATGGACTTTTGAGAATTGGGCGATGAAAAAGCATGCCGGAGACGCTGGCGATTAATCAGAGATGCGTGATTTCAAATGCGACTATACCTCATAAGGTTCGACAGCGCGGCTCACTTTTAGAAGGAGTAAGAACTATTTCTAATTATCTTTTTAAACAGGGTATAACATTCGTTCTCTCAACTTCTGATTTTCTGAAGTTGATAACAGCGAAAACACGTTGTCTCCTAATTGAAGGGGAAAATATCTTGGAATAACATTTCCATTTCCCAATAAAAAAAAAGTTACGATCGCTTTATTTCTTAACCGTTAAAATGAATTTTGACGCTACGAGCTGGTTTTAATACAAGTATTTTCCTGCTCGAAAAAAGATTGCATTTATATAAAATAAATTGTTTGCCTTTTCAAATTTCTGCCGACATAGTGTTGGAATATGAATAAGTATAATTTTATATAAACAGCGCGGGAGTAAGTAGGAGTAAGAGCTATTTTTTTTTTTTCATCTTTTAAACAAGGTATAACTTTCGTTCTCTCAACTTCTGATTTTCTGAAGTTGATAACAGCGAATACACGTTGTCTCCTAATTGAAGAAACAAAATATCTTGGTATTACGTTTCTATCTTCCCATAAAAAAGTTGCGGCCGCTTTATTTCTTCCCCGGTAAAATGAATTTTGACGCTACAAGCTGGTTTTAAAACAAGTATTTTCCTGCTCGAAAAAAGATTGCATTTATATAAAATAAATTGTTTGTCTTTTCAAATTTCTGTCGACATAGTGTTGGAAAATGAATAAGTATCATTTTTTAAAGCGCGGAGCACCTTTTGAAGGAAAAAGAGCTATTTTTATTTATCTTTTTAAACAAGATATAACATTCGTTCTCTCAACTTCTGATTTTCTGAAGTTGATAACAGCGGAAACACGTTGTCTCCTAATTGAAGGAAAACAAATATCTTGGTAGTACGTTTCCATTTTCCCATAAAAAAGTTGCGGCCGCTTTATTTCAAATTCTTCAAACTCGGTCAAACTATCATCAATCTCTTTCTCTCTCTTTTGTTGTTGTTGTTGTTGCCTTTTTTGCTTTCGTTTTCAGATCAACTGGGTGTCAAGTAAATTACACTACACGTTCAATAAATGCAAGGGAAAGATTTAACGGTGGAGGCAAAGGACGTATTTTACTCAGTGGGAACATCATAATTATTCAGTATTAACATCGACATCCATTACGACTGTTCCCTAGGAAACCAACAAATATCGATGGACGATGCTCCCCCCCCCCCCCCTTCCCCCGAAAGATTGATGGGAATATGAAACATCTGAGACTTGGCATTCATAAATTATACTTAATTAAAAAAAAATGGGCAATCCAACCCTGTGGTGGAAATTCGCTTTGTAAAGGAAAGCAAAAAATCATGGGAAACATTCATAAAAGTTTGAAAAACGATCCGATAAACAAAAACAGAAGCCTTTGCGGGGTGTGAAAATAGCCATTAAATAAACCACCCCTGACTTGGTAATTCTTCTCCCCTGTAATTACCAGTGTCGGAACTCTGACAATACGCTTTTCATGTTATCAGCTTGATCAATTTAGCGAATCATTCATGTATGGACCTCCTCTATTATGAAACGCTTATCTCAGCTGCCTGGACCGGATCCCACAATAAGAGGAACAAACGAATGTAAAGAAGTAACTACTCTGGAAGATTACCGTTTTGAAAGAAGAGGATGTAGGCCTAAACGTAGGTCAAACTACATGACAATACAAACTACCACTCTAACTTATTTACCTTTACGAGGGCATGTAGCCATTTAAGAGCAGGTTTGAGTAATAGGTATAGCCACGAATATGAGATTTTTTTTAAAGGGAACAAAAGCAAGGCAACATAAAAAAACAAGTTTTCTGGCAATAAAGACAAGCGATTGCAAGATGAAGAAATTAATTTCTATTATCATTACTATTCTATTACAATATTGTAAGCATCATCATCGCCATCATCATCACTTCATGTATACATGTACATGCCATCTACAGAACTGATCATGAAACGAGGATTAACAAAGTTTTATTGACAAGATAGGTTGAACGAGAACACAGATGAAGACGAAGACAAATAAATTGAATTCTCACGAGGGGATAACCCAAACAAGTCTAGCTGTTCAATGGTTATCCTGATAAATGGGATTTGCGTGTCATTTTATTTTATAAAATATATTTAGGCAATAGTGGTAAGATGGTAATATGGTAAGGCACACGACGGCCTTTTTTAGATGGCAAAATTAATATTTCAAATTATGAGAAACGAAGTCAAAAGTATTCAAAGTAAATATTATTTTTGTTTTTTATCTCAAAATTCATTTCCCAAATAGTCCTATATTTGATTTGCACATTTAAAAGAAAGGGCATTTCGTGTAGATCATGGCATAATGTTGGTCAGAATATCGTTACAATTTTTTTTTTATAAAACCCATGTAAAACGAAGGCTTAGGCCTATTATTTATGGCTCGGTTGATAATCGGCCGAGCTTCAGTAGACGACAATCATTGACAATGGGGGAATGAATCAATTGAACAATGGAGGTATCAACCGATCTTACGCAATTTGTATTGTGAGTGTATTGAGAAGGAAAGACGAGAAGCTTCAGCAAAATAAGACGGCAATTTCCCTAAAAAAATAATGGACCTTATTTTTCGTATTGTTGAACAAAACTTATATTTTTAGAAATAAAAAAGTCCGAACTTTCATTTGTATATTTACAAACATATCACGAAATTGACTGAATGATGCGCAATGAGCAATGTAAGTAGAAAGCACCGCCATATTTTCCATTACTGGCGATGTAACCGAAATCGCTCCGTCACATGGGAAACTAGTCTTTTACCATATTAAAATGTTTTATAGACTTTGTTTGTTTAAATGCCTGACTTCCCAATTATTTTACTTTTTTATGGATTTTTTATTTTTTAATGGGGAAGGAAAAAAATTCCGCCCACCGCCCCTACTCCAGAAAAGCAATCGAGGACAACTAAATGATTTTTGGGGGCCTTACAACTGTCAATTAAAGTTCACTAGGAAACCAAAAAATATCGATGGACGATGCTCGTAATTACCCCCCCCCCCCCCCTTTCCCCGACCCCGAAATATTGATGGGAATATGAAAATTGTAGTTTCACGGATATTTAACCTAGTGTTATCCATTACGACTGTTCCCTAGGAAACCAAAATATCAATGGACGATGCTCCCCCCCCCCCCCTTCCCCCGAAAGATTGATGGGAATATATGAAACATCTGAGACTTGGCATTTATAAATTGTACTTAATTAAAATAAATGTGCAATCCATTTGCTTTAAAGAAAAGCAAACAAAATTAGGGGAACGTATTCATGAAAGTTTGAAAAACGATCCGATAAACAAGAACAGATAACAAAACAAAGGCCTTAATTGCGGTGTGCGAAAACAGCCATTCAATAACCCACCCCTGATGCAAAACCGGTTTTGTTTGGCTATTCACCGGAGCCAACGCGTAGGCTGAACAGGTCTGTTGTTTCCCGATTCGGGCATAAATAGTGCGCCTTATAATTGAATAGACTGGGTTTAATACGTTATCACTTTGCAGTTGTAGAAAGAAAGACACGCAACCGATATTATTGAAAGTTTACAACAAAACAAATTGGCCCGAATTCACAAAGCAAGGTTTGAGCTCAAACCTCCTTTTGTTTCGCCAAACTTCAAACAAGGAGGTTTAGCGAAACAAAAGGAGGTTTGAGCTCAAACCTTGCTTTGTGAATTCGGGCCGCTGTGTCTCACTCAGGCCTACAATACACGTATATCTCTCTCTATCTTGTCTACTCTACCTCGATCAAAATTAGCTCGCAGACAAAAGCCCTTGTCAGTCGTAATACATAACATAGAGTCTGATTTAAGAGACTGCAATACGTCATGTACTGTACCTCTCGAAACAACCATCTATAGACCAGGGGAATCTCACATCTCCCTGCATAGAAAAAAACTTTCAAGATATATCTTTCATATCTTTCAAGATATAGTGTATGTGCCCGCAGACTTATCAAATGTCCCTGCTCGAGAACCCCGTATTTCTTTATAGGGGCACATTACGGTGCGGGATCAGTCCAATAACTCTAAAGGCCGATATTATGTTATGCTATCTGTGCCATAATAGATACACTTGTATTCATATTACCGGACGTCTCGTAGTTTCACGGTTCAGACCTATTGTTATCCATTACGACTGTCAATTTAAGTTCACTAGATAGGATGATGCTCCCCCCACCCCCCTCCTTCCCCCCCCCCCTCCTTCCCCCCCCCCCCCCCCTTCCCCCGACCACGAAAGATTGGTGGGGATATGAAAGTTGGATTGATGACTGTATCTTGGAAATGTTGTAATCAACACCCAAGTTCGAACAGACCGCGATATTTACGATTGTTTTTGAGGTCGCCGACATGTGGCGGGAATGTCATAATAAATCTGTCATTATTTGAATGTCCTTGTTGCGACTGGTCAAATGCCATGGTGAGGAGCAATTATTTCCGATGACAAAAACATTTGTGTATTACAAAAAATTCCAACATTTTAGAATTGTTATAGGCATACGGCCAATTTACACCTGTAATCTCTCTCTCTCTCTCTCTCGATAATAATAAATCCATCTCAATCTCGAATAAACACTGTCGCCTTCTTATCTAAAATGAGGCGTCCCGCGTCATGTCAATCAACACCAAAGTTTAAAACACGCGTATATTTGACATTGTTACGCGCATTTGTTCTGAAAGCGCCGACATATTTGTGGCGGGAATGCCATAATAAATCTGTCATTATTTGTATGTCGTTGTTGCGCACATGTCATGTTGTTGTCCACATGCCATGTGGCGTGAGATAACATTGTTCAATTATTAGAGCATGCGGACCATTTAGATTGGAAATAAGAAATAAGAAATCTTGTTTTTCTAATATATATAAAAAAAACTACAATTAGTCTCTTGCATTCTCTTTCTTTCCCTCGTTCTCTGCAATTCCCCTCCGGCTCACTTAATTTTCATCTCCCCCCCCCCCCCCCCCCCCACTATCTACTGATCTATATATGACCTTCTCTTTATTTGTTTTGGAATAAATAATCACACCCTCTACAATCTTTATGAAATTCCGTAAAAAAAAATGATTTAAGTCCAACAAAAATAAACAAAAAAAAAATCATTATTTGTAAGAGATGGAATTAAAAAATTAGAGAGGGTTGATGAAGTAGGTGATGTAAAAAAAAAAGGGGGGGTTGGGGGGGGGGTAAGGTAGGATAGTGTGCGCTTAACAAACAAATTATACACAACATATAAGCACAGACCACAAACAAAATAATGTCCGTCTCGGTTTGGAAATAAGATTATTCGAAACGACATAATTTTATGTGCTTTCCTTCAGGCGCAGACGCATGGAGGGAGAGGGGGGGGGCAACGGGGCCAGGCCGCTTCCTCCCTGGCCAAAAAAAAAAAAAAAAAAAAAAAAAACGGACCCCCATCCCTGCCAATAAAAAAAAGTTTAAAAATAAGATGGTAACCACAAATATCCACTCTCGCTTTTTATCTAAATGTATCATTTCATTAGTCCTCAGATCTTTCAACACCCACCATCTCTTGCATCCTCTTTCTTCCTCTCATTTTGATCATTCAGATTCATCCGCATTTTCATGCAAAATATTTTCTTCATTCTTTCTCAATCTTTCTTCTACTCTTTTTACCATCTTTAATGAGGCATCATGTCAATCAACACCAACGTTTCAAAACACCGCGTATATTTGACACTGCAACGCGCCTTTGTTCTGAGACCCGGTTCTGAGAGCGCCGACTCAGAACATATTTGTGGCGGTCTGGCGGGAATGTCATAATAAATCTGTCTTCATTCTTTCTCAATCTTTCTTCTACTCTTTTCACCATCTTTAATAAGCTGAAGAAAAGAAAGAAAATCAATTACAATATCACCGACGCTTGAGAAATAAATAGTGAGAGAAAGAGAGCTACAAGCGAAAACAATTAAATATCGCTGATGTTACCGGTTAGCCGTCGGAAAGAAATAAAAGTAAGTCCATTATCACCTGCGCTCGAGAAATGCAAAGAGCGACCGATCGCGGGAGAGACAGAAGCGAAACCAATTAAATATCTGTTGATTTCTATCAATTCTTATGGTTCATTCTATATCGAAACTATTCCGGCACGCAATATCAAGAAGGTAGTCGCTGCCGATCGATATCGCCTTTGTTCGGATGGCCTATTCATGGAGCAATCCAGAATGCACCCAGAATGCGCCAATTAAGTCGTTAATTACCGCATTCTGGGTACATTCTAGGTACATTCTGGAATGTGGATTAACGGAACAATAGATTCTGAATAGGGCATTCTACATGCATTCTACATGCATTCCGAATGCCAGTTGAATAAATCCGTGGCGCCTAACCATTCAGAATGAAGTATACATTGTGTTTTTTGACTAGCAGTAATATTATCAGAACTCCAGATAACTTTTATGATGGATATATATTATTGTGTATCATATAATGATATGTAATCATATTTTCCATGTAAAAATAAATATTATTTCACAAGCCTAATTGGGCTTTTTACGCAATTTTTCCTTTTCATTTCTCAAATTTTGTTCTGCGTTTATCATGTTTGTACTCGAGTCCGATACGATTCATGATGTATTTTTATTTTTAAATTTTATTTTGTTATATTGTATTTATATTATAATATATATAATAACAATAATGGGTTCTTGTATAGCGCCCATGTCAGTCAGATTTGACCCTCCTGCCATAAGGCGCTCTAGCATTTCGAGGAATAAATTCCTACCAGGTACCCATTTTTGCTTTTTTAAATCAATTGGAAATAAAAGTCTTAAATTGAATATCCAATGAATAATAGTCCTCTCATTTATGTAGGTAGCGATAATACACATTTCCGAATCTCTATTATTAGAAAGTGTGCTATTACTCCTAAATATGTTATAAAATCAATCTTCTTATTAAATACACATGGTTGAATAAATCACATTAACTAGAGCCCATGTGTTATAAAGCATTTTTTCTTCTTAAAGTAGCTTCACAGCAAGAGATATGATTAGAGAGGTACCCTGTTGGACTGCTAGCACTTGAGTAACAAACATTAACATTATGAATATATTGGCATTTTCAATGTTTTTGTAGAATAAATTTGTTTTCACTCTGCAAAACTCTAAATGTTAATGGATTTGACCATAATACCCACACCGTTTATACTTCCATTAGTACCTAAATGGAGCTGTGGCTCATAAATACATACATGTACATGTAGGTACTATATTTATTATATGTACTATAATAATTCTTATAGGAAGATACATGTACATGAAGTTAATACACCAAAATCACAGCAAATCAACAAGAAATAACAAAAACAACCCCAGAATTAAAAAAAACTGAAAAATAACCCACAATTTGTAGAACAATTATTATCAGCCTTACGACTAAAAATTAAAAATGAATTGTATTTTCTATATATATTTTGCATTCTCCATTTTCAACTCCAATTTTTCAAAGCGATTTGAGGAATGAGCCTCGATAACTATTTTATTGCGAGTGATATCATTTTAAGTACTATGAAAATATAATTAGTTTAATAGTGCAGTGTGCAATCCCTACTATAACAAAATATTGTTTGAAAGTTGGAAAAAACAACTTCATTATCATCAGAATTCAATGACCTTTGTAAAGGTTCCAACCAAGATTGAAAAAAGGGGTTCTTGAAAGATCATAGCACTTTTCTCTGGTAAGTCAGACTTTGTACTTAGGCCTTGAGCATTTAATTGTCTGGTCGATTCGGCGCCTTACAAATCTCATGTATTATTATTATTATTATTCACAGGTGTTTTTGTTTTTGTGTATGTGTTGGGATTTTTTTTCATCAAAACTAAATGGGAAAATATTATTGATATACCTGCATCTTTGGCTAGCTTTTCCCCCAGAATATGCATTGCATGATTTCTCCCCCCCCCCCCCCCCTTCTTCTCCTTCGATATTGAAAGTACATGTAGTTCTGTGGTATGGTATGGTAATTTACACATCAAAAACTCACATCAGCACACAATGTTACACAGAACCTTCCACATCCCAATATCGATACCAACACAAAAAATATCAAGAATGAATTGAATGGCATCTTGAGACTGCAGTAACATAATTACTGCAGTAATATAATTACAGAACTCAGGATTACCTTCCATACTGTTGGTGTGAAGAATGATATGATGTAGTCAGTGGCTTATGATTGGAGAAGACACACTAAAACAATTTTTTTTTTAAAGAGGTTATCACACAATCCAACCCAACCCATCGAAAAAAGGCAGGTAAAAATCTCACAAAGCAGGTATTAAAAGGGGATTAGAAATGATCAAAGAGATCAACACAACAATCTATGGGCTATACCGAGGATCTTGTGTGGCAAATCTTGAGAAACCGGGATTCCTAGAAACACAAGGAAGCAGCCAATGTAAATAGTCAACAAAAATAAAATAAAATAAAAAGAAATCTATCAATCTCATGCAAAGATAACATTACAGGGGGAACTTTTAAAAAAAAAGAATAATTAATACATTATAGCCAGCTTTCTGCAGTATTGAGAGATGACAACATATTCAGCCCCTTAAACATCAAACAACTGTGACTTGGATAAAAGTTTACATTTGTACAGACTATAATTAAAATGTGCTGATCTAACATCTCGTTTGAATAACAATGTAAGTGATAAATACATATACCTCTACTTGAATAGAAGAATAATCAAGAAAAAACATGCAGGTACATATGTACTTGTCTTAATATTAAATGTGGATGCTAAAACCACATCATTAATAAGAAAGAAATTTGTTTCAGAAAGAATAAACAGCACATGAGATATTATATCTTAAAGATACGATGATAAAACCACATCCTTGAAGAGATTGGAACATATTTCACAAAGACATGAAGTGAATGTGATATAAAACAAATAGGGTAATGTACAAGTACTTTACAATTCCATTCTTATAAAATATGCAAATACATGTACATGCAATATTTAATAAGATTAGATAATGTAGACAAAAGTCTAGTAGAGCTTTGTAAACTGCAATGCATGACAAAAATGGCCTATTGTAACTATTTATCTAAAAATATTAAATATATAGCAGGTGGCGAATCTACTTCATTTATGTGTAACCTTCACCCCAGAAGAGCAAACAACTGCATTTATCGATATGCAGTTTGCATTCTGACAATTATAGTACAAAACATAATAGCAGGTAAATGAAATACTTCATTACAGTACACAGTGGGAAGGAAGCATCCATATATTGGAATCATTTACTTGATAACGGACTTAGCATAGTAGTCCCGTTATCAAGAAAATATTGTGCTGAGAAACTCTCTCATATACTTTGATGGGAAATCTTGTAGATTGATGGGCAATAATACAATAAACCTCTGACAATGAATAAATGTATATCTTGGGATGAGATTTCCTTTAAGCTGAAATTTTTTGTTGTTGAATGAAATTGAATATTATTCTCTAGTGTAGAGGGGGAGGGGGAGGGGGTGAAAGCAGTTGCCACCTGGGCAAGCTGGGGTGGGTGCGGCAGGAGTTCAGGTGGTCAATGGGCACCTAGGGAACTGATAAGTTCTAGTCCTATATTTGAGGAGTGAAGGAAAGCAATGACTATTCCTATTATACTAGAATGTTGGGGAGGATGTCAGATGAAACAGAAACGAATGCAGCATCTGCCCACTGAGGATAAAGTGAGAACTCATCTAGGAATTTAGGCAATGCATGCTTTTAATCTCCATGGTGTTACTCACTATCCTAATAGACCATTTTTGTAATGCAACCTAATTTAATGCATAGTCTTTTAGCAGTGCCTCAATATAAATATGTCATACACCCGTAATGAATAATTGCATTTCAATAGTTAGAATGCAAAATGCATACGTGTTGGCAGGTAGGGCGAGCATAGCTGGCAACAACTTATTTATGCAATTTGCATTCTGACTATAGAGATACTATTATTTGTAACAGATGAATTCAATTATTTGTATTGAGGCAATTAACAAAGACGTATGCATTAATTTGGTTACAGTGCGAAAATGGCCTGTTGAAAACTCATCCAGGAATGTATGCAATGCATGCTTTCAATCTCCATGGTGATACCCACTGTCCCAATTCCTTTGTTATCCATGCACGGTACATGCAGCTGTCTAATTAATGAAAACTAATTTGCTAACGCTCATTGCAAGGTCTGTACAAATTATATGACAAGGAATACAAGAATGGTAAGAGAACTTATTGGATTACATGTGGATAACTTTTGCACATCATACTTCACATATAACATTAACCACAGACCAAAGTAAAGTTTGTTTTCTTAAATTTAATATTCTAACTTCTACTCCTCTACATTAAGTCCTTCAATGAATATTGCAGTCGTGATGACAAGATAAAATGACACCATAAAGCAAGTAATATACACAAACAAACATACATTATACATCTACTTTCTTTGAACAAAGGAGGAATAAATATAAATGTAATTCTTTTCAGAAAGCTCTAATACGATTACTTGCAGATGAGCAATGATTGTTTTTAATGTTACCTGAAAAGCCATGCTTTGCCTTTGAGCCAAAGACATCACCAACAGTATCATTAGGACCAAGCACGACAGGATCCATGATGAATCCTTGCTCATATTTCTGGAATTATCAAAGAGTTTTATAGCAAAAGTGAGAAAGATATATGTACATGAAGGGAAATGGGTCGGAAGGAGAGGGAGAAAGAGGAGAGGGAGGGAGAGAGAGAAAGGGAGAGAGAGGAAAGGGAGAGAGAGAGAGAGAGAGAAAAAATAGAAATATAGTTGAGGGGGGGGGAGAGAAATATAGCGAAGGAGAGAGGGAGAAAGAGAGAGAGACACACACAGAGAGAAAGAGAAATATAGTTGAGAGAGAGGAAGAGGGAGAAGGACAATATTAAGCATTCTTCAAAAGTTCACCTTCTCAGACTTTGCAAGGCAATACAACAAACATAGAGGCCGAAATTCACAAAGGAGGTTTGTCTACAAACCTTGGTTTTCGTACGTCATATGACGCATTTTACGCGTTTTTAACAAACCTGGTTTGTAAAGAACAAAAGGAGGTTTGAGCTCAAACCTTGCTTTGTGAATTCAGGTCATAGTGTTAATTGGGAATATGACATGACAAAATACCAATATATGGAATAGTAGAATTAAATCCTTCACTACATTCACAGAATGCTTTTATCTCCTAACAATAATTCTTTGGTAAAATGACTTACTTGTTACTTTGTTCACAGAAGATATAATATCCTGATTTGAATACATTTCTGAGCTTTTTTTATAGCTTGTTTTCCCTCCCTTCCTCCCTCCCTCCCTCCCTCTCTTTTCTAATACTCACCTTTACTTTCCTGACTTCATTTGCTTGGAACTCAGGAGTACAGTTATGATGGATGATTCCAATGCCTCCACATAACTAAAGTATGATACAGATTAGAGAGATACAAGAAAGAATAGGAACAAAAAATTTTAAGGTAAAAACTGTCGGTTTAGTTGCATTTGTGAGAGAAAAATATGAAGAAAAAAGTACAAAAAAAGCAAAACTACATGTATACCTGTATAAAAAAAAAATCTTTTTCTCAAACCACATATTATCATAAGCAAAACGACATGCACTGTATCTGCACATATTGGGACTTCATTGTAGAAAGTGTATTGGGCTGTATATAATTGATACCTTGGTCAAACACACAAGAGCAACACCAGACTGAAAATTGAAAATAAATTAAATCATCCCGACTGGCCATGAATCTCCCTGTTAGGATTTTTTGTACAGTGGTTTGGCACTGGTATGACTGAGGTATCAATGGTATTTTAAGAGATCCTACTTCCTGATGCTTCTAAAATTAGACAATGCAGGGCTCGAATTACCCACCGGCAATCGGCAATTTGCCGCCATGCCCCTCTCACTGGCCGGAATGCCCTTTTCAAAATCAAACCGTTTACGGCCACAATATTTTAATCCACAAAAGTTTTGCCGACATTATAGTCATCGTAAGCCAACCCGACTTGTAATGTTCAAAAAGGTTTTGTTGCCCATACGGAGCTCTAAAAACAATGATAGTCGGCAAGGTTTTGTTGCCCCTCTGGAGCTCTAAAAACAATGATAGTCGGCAAGGTTTTGTTGCCCCTCCGAAGCTCTAAAAACAATAATTACCGGAAGGTTTTGTTGCCCCTCCGGAGCTCTAAAAACAATGATAGTCGCAAGGTTTTGTTGCCCCTCCGGAGCTCTAAAAACAATAATTACTGAAAGGTTTTGTTGCCCCTCCGGAGCTCTAAAAACAATGATAGTCGGCAAGGTTTTGTTGCCCCTCCGAGGCTCTAAAAACAATATTTATCGGAAGGTTTTGTTGCCCCTCCGGAGCTCTAAAAACTATAATTATCGGAAGGTTTTGTTGCCCCTCCGGAGCTCTAAAAACAATGATAGTCGGCAAGGTTTTGTTGCCCCTCCGAGGCTCTAAAAACAATATTTATCGGAAGGTTTTGCTGCCCCTCCGGAGCTCTAAAAACAATAATTATCGGAAGGTTTTGTTGCCCCTCCGGAGCTCTAAAAACAATGATAAGTCGGCAAGGTTTTGTTGCCCCTCCGAGGCTCTAAAAACAATAATTATCGGAAGGTTTTGTTGCCCCTCCGGAGCTCTAAAAACAATAATTACCGGAAGGTTTTGTAGCCCCTCCGGAGCTCTAAAAACAATGATAGTCGGCAAGGTTTTGCCCCTCCGATGCTCTAAAAACCATAATTATCGGAAGGTTTTGTTTCCCCCCGGAGCTCTAAAAACAATAATTACCGGAAGGTTTTGTTGCCCCTACGGAGCTCTAAAAACAATTATAGTCGGAAAGGATTTGTTGCCCCTCCGGAGCTCTAAAAACAATAATAGTCGGCAAGGTTTTGTTGCCCCTCCGGAGCTCTAAAAACAATATTTATCGGCAAGGTTTTGTTGCCCCTCCGGAGCTCTAAAAACAATAATTGTCGGAAGGTTTTGTTGCCACTCCGGAGCTCTAAAAACAATAATTATCGGCAAGGTTTAGTTGCCCCTACGGACCTCTAAAAACAATAATAATCGGCAAGGTTTTGTTGCCCCTCAGGAGCTCTAAAAACAATAATTACCGGAAGGTTTTGTTGCCCCTACGGAGCTCTAAAAACAATAATAATCGGCAAGGTTTTGTTGCCCCTCCGGAGCTCTAAAAACAATAATAGTCGGCAAGGTTTTGTTGCCCCTCCGAGGCTCTAAAAACAATAATTATCGGAAGGTTTTGTTGCCCCTCCGGAGCTCTAAAAACAATAATTACCGGAAGGTTTTGTAGCCCCTCCGGAGCTCTAAAAACAATGATAGTCGGCAAGGTTTTGCCCCTCCGATGCTCTAAAAACCATAATTATCGGAAGGTTTTGTTTCCCCCCGGAGCTCTAAAAACAATAATTACCGGAAGGTTTTGTTGCCCCTACGGAGCTCTAAAAACAATTATAGTCGGAAAGGATTTGTTGCCCCTCCGGAGCTCTAAAAACAATAATAGTCGGCAAGGTTTTGTTGCCCCTCCGGAGCTCTAAAAACAATATTTATCGGCAAGGTTTTGTTGCCCCTCCGGAGCTCTAAAAACAATAATTGTCGGAAGGTTTTGTTGCCACTCCGGAGCTCTAAAAACAATAATTATCGGCAAGGTTTAGTTGCCCCTACGGACCTCTAAAAACAATAATAATCGGCAAGGTTTTGTTGCCCCTCAGGAGCTCTAAAAACAATAATTACCGGAAGGTTTTGTTGCCCCTACGGAGCTCTAAAAACAATAATAATCGGCAAGGTTTTGTTGCCCCTCCGGAGCTCTAAAAACAATAATAGTCGGCAAGGTTTTGTTGCCCCGGCCGGCCTCCTAAGCTCTAAAAACAATATTTATCGGCAATGTTTTATTGCCCCTCCGGAGCTCTAAAAACAATAATTACCGGAAGGTTTTGTTGCCCCTACGGAGCTCTAAAAACAATAATAGTCGGCAAGGTTTTGTTGCCCCTCCGGAGGTCTAAAAACAATAATTACTGGAAGGTTTTGTTGCCCCTACGGAGCTCTAAGAACAATAATTATCAGCAAGGCTTTGTTGCCCCTACGGAGATCTAAAACAATGATAATCGGCAAGACTTTGTTGCACCTACGGAGATTTAAAACAATAATTATTGGCGAGACTTAATTTCCACTATGGAACTCCTAAATTAATTGGCGGGACTTAATTAATTGCCGATACGGAGATATGAAAGAATGTCTTCATCCAAATGACTGAAACGTTTGGCACAAAAACCGTAATGACTCAGGCTTAGTTTTTCAATCCATCCTTTTTATTTGAACCAATCAATATCGGGAAGTTTTGTTTACCCATCGTTGGTTCAACATCTTTACTTCGCGTTGTGACCTTTTTTGGTGCGTTTTTACAGTTTTTAATCAGTGAAAAACTTGGATTTTTCTCGGGAGGAGGGTCTGGAATTAAATCAGAAAATGATTAAGAGTCGAGATAATGGTACAAAGAATCGTCTTCTTTCCCATACGTTTTAATTAAAACGTCATAGCTTCCGCCCATCGCGCGGGAGGGGTGTGAATTGAGTTCAGAAAAGGATAATACCGGTAGTCGAGATCGAGACGAATCGTCTTCTTTCCCTAATAATTTATTAAAAACGTCTAAGCTTCCGCGCTTCCCTTGGAATTCAGAAAAGGATAAAGAGTCAAGAACGGTACAACGAATCATCTTCTTTCTCTAATAATTCAATGAAACGTCAAAGGGGGAAACTCCCCCCCCCCCCCCTCCAGCTCCCCCCCCCCCCCAATTTTTTTTGAAAAGCATTTTAAAGAGAAATAGAAAGAAAGAGAGCAAGAAAGAAAAATAGTTAACTACCAGTTTCTCAACAAAATAAGGTATCAAAAATTGCTCATCTGATCGTAATTAAACGCCTAAAACCCCTGAGCTTCCGTGGGCTCTGCCCCCGGGACCCAACCAAGGGCCCTTTGGCAGGCCTCTTGATACTCATCTGACTGCAATTTAGTGCCTAAAACCCTTGATCTTCTGGGGGCTCCGCCTGCTGGACCTCACGCCAATCAGTGTCCTGCCAGTGATAAAAAACATGTTCATCTGACAGTAATCAAATGCTTAAACCCCTGAGCTTCCGGGGGCTCTGCCCCCTGGACCCCACTGGATGCTAATCTGACGGTAATGTAATGCTTTAAACCCATGGGCTTCTGGGGGCTCCGCCCGCTGGACCTCACGCCAATCAGTATCCTGCCAGTGTCACAAATAAGGTATAAAAATATGTTCATCTGACCGTAATCAAATGCACCCTCGACTCCACCATGGGCCCTGAGGCGGGCCCCTGAATGCTTATCTGACCGTAATTTGCCTTCAACCCATGAGTTTCCGGGGTGAACAAGGTATCGAAAGATGTTCATCTGACCGCAGGCACGTAGCCGGGGGGGGGGGGGGGGGGGGGGGGGGCAGTGGGGGGGCCCCCTAAAAAAAAAAGCCAAAAAAAGAGAGGAGAGAAAAGGAAGAGGACGTATGAAGAAAAAGGAGCAGACAAAAAACATTTTTGAAATTCAGACAAGGATTAAGAGTCAAGAACGGTACAACGAATCGTCTTCTTTCTCTAATGATTTAATGAAACATAAAAGCTTCCGCGCTTTGCTCTGGAAGGGGAAAACTGTATTCATGCAGGCGAGGATTATTTTCGAGAACGGTACAACGAATCGTCTTCTTTCTCTAATGATTTAATGAAACGTAAAAGCTTCCGAGCTTTGCGGGGGAGGGGGGGGGGTTTGGGGTGTTAAACCCCCCCCCCCCCCCCCTTCTTCGGTTTTTTTTTTATGTCTGTATTTTGGAGCAAACCCCCCCCCCTTTTTTTTTTTATAAATGAAACACACACACACAAAAATTATGCCAATGGCTGATCTAAAAAAGGTGACCTCACCCCCCCCCCACCCCTCCCCCCCCCCCCCCCCCCACCCCAAAGGGAACAAAATGTCAAATTTTCAAATTTCGAGACCAAAAAACAAAAAAAAGTGTCCTCTTACCCCGCTTATTCAGCGGCTGGCTGAGTCGTTGCGATTTTTTGGGGGGACAGAAAAAAAAAGTGGGCCCCCCCCCCAAGGAAGAAATCCTGGATCCCCCCCCCCCCCCCCACCTTTAAAACAACGGCGTGAGGTGATTTTACGCGCACTTTCCACATTGGCCTTAGTGCCCCTTAGGATAGATTTGTGCCCCTTTCAGTGGATTTGTGCCCTCTCAAAAAAGTGGCCTTGACCCAAATTTGATGTAATTCGAGGCCTGCAATGTATACAAAAGCGTGTTCCTTTTTGAAGTACAGTGTATACATTTCAATATCCAAGGAATAAAGGAGACTTTGAACAGTATGTAGTACAGGTGTGCTGTTCCTGACTACATACAAGTACATGTATTTAAAGTGCAGGACTGGAAAGTAAAATGAACCTAAACAAAATAAAATCTACACCTTGTACATATTAAAACAAGTAAAATGGGATAATATTACATGTACAAATCATAAGCATGATTTATCATCAGCAGGAATAGAATTTGGAATATCTACACTATTTTGAAGTCTTTTACTTTAAATTTCCATACAAATGAATTCAATAAAACCGTTATTTCCATCTGCATACATACATGTATGTACAATGCATGGAGTAAAAACATGCCATATATATATAGCAATCATTGTTGTACAGCTTCTTTTGCAAAAGTACTCAGCAATTAAGAGCTTCTATAAATACACAATGACTGCAGGTCCATGCACATCCGTCATCCACTGACACTACATATCATTAAAAATATTAGTTTCATATTTTTGCACATGATTTTACTAGCTAGTATAGATGGAGGTGCTCAACTAAGCCTACATGTATGCGCATATGGTGCCTTGTAGATGCATGTACACACTGTACATGGTATGCGAATCACCTTGCTGCCTACTGAACATAATACTGAATTGAGCTGGTCTTGTTTGCCAATGAATGTATAAATTGAATTTCATTTCCCCTAACAAAGTTAACAGCAATTGCAGCACTCTCTCTTTCTGTAACACAATCCTCCACATCCATTTTTTCCCCCTCTTTTTTCCCCCTCTCTTTCTTCCCCCCCCCCCCCTCTCTCTCTCTCTCTCTCTCTCTCTCTCTCTCACTCTCACTCTCTCTTTCTCTCTCCTTGCTGTAGATGTTAAGGTATGGTGAGTGACTATATTGACTTTGCTTTTTATAAGATAACAATTTTATGAAAACCAGGAAACTGCATTAGAATGGTTGCTAATGGCAACACCATCCATGTGCATTGGAGAAGAAAAGATTTAGAGGATCCATCTCGGCATCAAACTGAAAATAAAAACAACAATGGTCTGCTACAATGACTATGAATTACAGAGCGGAAAAAATCAAGAATTGAAAAATCCATATATAGAAAGACCATCAACTATGAACAAATTTAAAGCATATGTGTGTTTTTAAGGTTCTGCATGAACAAGACAAAGTTTGTCAAAGGCAGGACTTATATCAGCAAATCTAGAGAGATGTGATATCATTTATAGATTGCAGTTTGTTGATTTGTAATATATAAGAACGTGCAAGACCAAATTGATACCATTACCCATATGAAATACTTTTACAAATTAAAAAAAAACATACTTGGGCTTGGTACAAAAGTATCCAATGTTTCAGGCACGGTACAAAAATCTAATACTAGACAAATTCAAAATATTAAAATCAACATCTGTTTAACTTCAACGGTGTAATTTTTCCCATTAAATAACCAAAATATTCAACAACAAAATACTTTATTGTAGTAGCCATTAAGGTGTTGTTGGAAAGAATCTCTAAAAACAAACACATAAAATTAATTTTACTACTATACTAAGCAGCTTGTTTAAATTTTAGCATATTTTTCTTCGTCATCATACGATTTTGTACGCAATTTGCTACTTTTCATTCTGAGTGCCCTTAGATATTTAATACAATTATCAACAATCCAATCTAATTTCCATCCATCCTCGTCCTTCAACATCGAGGGCAAAGAAGATAATAACTGTAATGCATTTCCGTGGATGATTTCATGGGAGGTAAAAGTGATTAGGAGGCAAGACTCACTGCCATCGCGATCGCCATGGAGGACTCTGTGACGGTATCCATAGGAGACGACACCAACGGAGCCTTCAAGGTGATGTCCTTTGTCAGCTGGGATTGCAAATCCTATTATGTGAGGGAGAGAGGGAGAGAGGGAGAGAGAGAGAGAGGGAGAGAGGGAGAGAGGGAGAGAGAGAGAGAGAGAGAGAGAGGGAGAGAGGGAGAGAGGGAGAGAGAGAGAGAGAGGAGAGAGAGGGAGAGAGAGAGAAAGAGAGAGAGAGAGGGAAAACAACAATAAGAATCATCAATATTTTTACTGCTGTCAATCACTGAATTTAATAGAAACAGAATCCTGCAAATTATAATTAATTTATTGAAGAGTACGTGAATGAAAACAACCCGCAAGTTTGAAACAATATGCCGAGATGGAAGCAAAAAGATGGGTTGTAGGACATATGCTCCAGTGACCGTTGCTCCACAGACAGTATTCCCATCTTCAACAGTGGACCACTCAATGCACACATACTGTACACAATCATATAATAATAATATTTACCCTAAAAGTAACACAAAACCTGAGGGCCACCCTAGCCCTATTTATTGTGAGCTCTGCTCCTATTTGCCCTGTATTCAAAAATGTATAATTTCCCTTTTTTTTTAAATCAATCATACAGTCTCCCTCCATATGATTTTGCAAATATTTAGTATGAACAAAAATATTCTGTCATCAATACCTAAGAAAATGTAAGTTTATGAAATTTTCTGTAAAGAGCGAATTGGAGTACAGAGCGAATTGGAGAGCAGCTCACAAGATATGGCATGGTGTTGCCAATTTTTGTTTCACTAAATAGAACAGTACACATTTATAACTATCCTATTTTTAATTGGATGTTTGCTAAAAAAATTAATAATTTGTTTCCCTCATTCATTTGCTTTCATTAAAACCAACGTAATATCAGGGTGGACTTCCCCTTTCGTGCATGCGGCGACATCAGATAAATGGGATATGTGCCACATTTTAAATTAATTTGATATTGAAATGGATTACCCTCATCAGGTTTTACAGGCCATTTCTCGATTTCAAATGTCAATGGAAAATTGGATAGTCGAGATATTCTGCATGTACGGTGTACACGTAGAATACAAATTCATACATGTATTTGACTAATGCACAAGCAAAGCCATACATGTAACTATACTGCAAAATTGAAGAACACTACACCCCAAACATACAGCGCGAAACGTTTTGAGTGATCGGTACACTTTAAAGATAAAGTTGAGTTCTGGTCATGCGATTGCATTGTGAAAGACACGGTATGGAATCGATCAGAAAAGGTTGATCCTCTAGTATATATTAAGTATTGGTGTATAGTGCAAGGTTCTGGAATCATCAAAATAATGAGAAATTTGGCCCAGTTTTGGTAAAGTTACAAGCACTGTACACAGAAATATGTATATGGGACTACACGAACATGTGGCATAAAAATCCGTCCCAACTTTTATGCTATAAACTCATTTGAAGAGCCATGCTTTTCAGGGAACATTTTTTATCTGATGTTCTTCCACACTGTCTACAATGATAATGCTCACAAAATATTTTTCAACTCTTTCCAGAACTCAACCTTCTCTTAAACTCCTACCCAACCAAAACACAGGCGACATGTATGTTAGCATGTCTGGCTAGAAGTAAACATCCCACAAGGAGATGAGCAAGCTAATTTATGCTCAGGCTATCTCACTCCAGCAGTAACTGTTGTTTCACATAACGACCTGCCAGCGAAGTCGACACACTTCAAGTCCCAAGACTCCTACTTACTGCCTTTTAGGCTACTGAAGCTTCTAGCATCACTGACTTCAGTTGCATTGAGCAAGAGAGCAAGGAAGAGAGATGGAGAGAAGGAGGGGAGAGGAAGAGAGGGAGAGATGAGAGGAGAGAGGGAGAAAGGAGAGAGGGAGAAAGGAGAGAGGGAGAGAGGAGAGAGGGAGAGAGGAGAGAGGGAGAGAGGAGAGAGGGAGAGAGGGAGAGAGGAGAGAGGGAGAGAGGAGAGAGGAGAGAGGGAGAGAGGAAGAGAGGAGAGAGAGGGAGAGAGGAGAGAGGAGAGGAGAGAGGGAGAGAGGGAGAGAGAGGGAGAGAGGGAGAGAGGGAGAGAGGAGAGGAGAGAGAGGGAGAGAGGAGAGGAGAGAGGGAGAGAGGAGAGAGGGAGAGAGGAGAGGAGAGAGGAGAGGGGAGAGGAGAGAGAGAGAGGAGAGGAGAGGAGAGAGAGGAGAGGAGAGGAGAGAGGGAGAGAGGAGAGGAGAGGAGAGGAGAGAGGGAGAGAGGAGAGAGGAGAGAGGGAGAGAGGAGAGAGGGAGAGAGGAGAGAGGGAGAGAGGAGAGAGGGAGAGAGGAGAGGAGAGGAGAGAGAGGAGAGGAGAGGAGAGAGGGAGAGAAGAGAGGAGAGGAGAGAGAGGGAGAGAGGAGAGAGGAGAGAGGGAGAGAGGAGAGAGGAGAGAGGGAGAGAGGAGAGAGGGAGAGAGGAGAGAGGGAGAGAGGAGAGGAGAGAGGGAGAGAGGAGAGGGGAGGGGAGAGGAGAGGAGAGGAGAGAGGGAGAGAGGAGAGGAGAGGAGAGAGAGGAGAGGAGAGAGAGGAGAGGAGAGAGGAGAGAGGAGAGAGAGGAGAGGAGAGAGGAGAGGAGGAGAGGAGAGAGGGAGAGATGAGAGGAGAGAGGAGAGGAGAGAGGAAAGGAGAGGAGAGGAGAGAGGAGAGAGGAGAGAGAGGAGAGGAGAGAGGAGAGGAGAGAGGAGAGGAGAGAGGAGAGGAGGAGAGGAGAGAGGAGAGGAGAGAGAAGAGGAGAGAGGAGAGGAGAGAGGATGAACGAGTAGGAGGTAAAGAAAGAGATGTGAGTGAGGGATAGAGAGTGAGAGATAGAAAGAGACAAACAGACAGAGAAATAGAGTAAGAGAGTAAAACAGAAAGAAAAGAGAAAAAGAGAGAGGGAGGGAGGGGAGAGGACTATAGGGATGAAACAGATCAAAGTGATTGTCTAATGGACTGTAAAAGGCCTGGTGCTAATTGAATTAAAATCATGCATATAAATTAAGTACCTCCTTCTGTCTTCTTTGGACAATTCACTTTGCACTCATGAAATTTCAACCAGTGCACAAGTTGCAATGTACAGTCAGTACATGTATCTTTTCCTCCAGTCAAATTGTAGCCAACCATGGCATTAAAAAGGCATATTTAAAGCATGAAAACCTGCAATGTAAAAAGCTTGATTTATATGTAGGATTTTGATATGGCTTCTAGTTATTTTAAAATATTAATATCTAGTATATAAGTATATGCATCATTGCACGATGTGATGAAAAACATGGCTTCTACATGTAGATAATATGTTTACACACAGTAAATGTGTGTGTATCCATCTAAACTAAATCACTTTGTTGATGTCTGCGGCAGCATTTGAATGAGAGTGACCTATTGCTGGCAATCCATCTTCGTGCATTAATGTTGAACTCCGCATAAGTTATGAAAATTGTGATACATTTTTCATAATGCATGTGATATGGTCTCCTACGTGGCTTATCAAACATGAAATAAAGGCAAACATTTGTTATCAATCTTCTTATAAAATGCAAACCAAGTGAGGTTCAGATTCTGTGCTCTTAAAGTTGCATAACTTTAGATTAGATTTTATTGTTCATCCATTTTGAATAGGTTGTATTATATCAATTTTATCATTCTATCATGTCTAATTGTCTTTGTTTTCATTTCTTTATTTCTTCTTGTTTGTGGGTGGGGGGAGAAGGTAGGAACATCTACAATGTAGGGGGTCCAGGGTCCAACGTGAAGTTATGTTTCATAATATAAATGTTTATTCATTTTTATTAATTTTTAATCTCAGACAACTCTTTTTGGAGAAAAAAAAATATTTCAGAAATCCCAGTACCGGTAGTTCACAGAAAAATTATGATGAACTTTGAACATGTCACTGAGCATTCATGATCATTCAAAATAAAATGTTGATGTTTATTTGTTAGTAGTTATCTATTTTCCAGCAAAACAAATATACAAGAGCTGTCGACAATTCCTCCTTAATTTTCTATCAAAATTCCACTTAATAAACAATCACATTGTTTGAAGTAAACTGAATTTCGATATGTTGAGATTAATTCTCTGAACCCTGTTGTTCCATAACTAGTCCATGCGAGAGAAAAGAAATTAAATTAAATGTCAACTTCATGTACGATAATATGATTCTATTTTTACAGTCTTGCAAGCTGCCAGCTGAATCTATTGGATGTGATGATATTGATGCAACAGGCGAGGCCACAACAACAAGTTTATCATTGCATCCTGGACCTGGTGAAACACCTATTATAACAATAATTTCTTCTCTGCCCAAACCCACCATTCTCACTCTTCCAACATTTTAGTATGATGTGAAACTCATTTATATTCATCAAATTCTTCTCTCTTTTTTCCATTCCCATCACAATCCTCTTCTGAGCCTCCTACTTATCCCCCCCCCCCCCAGAAAAAAACCCTCTCTCTCTCCACAATCAATCTCCCTTGATTTCCTCACACCCACATACATGTACAGCTGACAGCTGAATGCAAATTTATGGAAAAGTCAGGAGTATGGATCAATCTATGCATCCCATAGGTGGAAAGCCCAAGGACACAGTATAATAAACAAGTTTACTTTGTGTGAAAAACTGATATATCACATGTAGGCTAAAAGACACAAATCCTACGTTTCAAAGGTCACTGATTTAAGATCATCTGTAAACACTGTGACAAAGAGAAAAGTAGAACGCTCAATTGAGTCAATTCCAATCTAAAGAGGCAATTCAAGTCTAAAATCTCTGATGAAATGAGTTGGGATTCTTTTGTAAGCCAATGACAAGGATGCAAGTAGCTTAAATATTATGACTTCTATTCAGAAAACCTGTGAAAATCAAAAGCCAGTTAAAATTTGGGCAAAAATGCATGATTAACATCCTCCACATTTTAATACAGTAAAAGGTCCTTTGTTTCTCTTAATTATGAATTTAACACTTTGAAAAATATGAACAAAAGATCCACAATTTAAACAATGGTTAATACTTCCTTCATTTAAAAAAAATACAAAAAAAGCAACAACAACAAAATTAAACAAACAGAAATTGCATTATTTGTCATATTACGTTTGTTTAACCTTAACAAAGGTTGCATATTTCTTCAAGGCAGACTTGACGACAGAATTGGTTTCAGTCTTTCAGACACTTTCAGTTATAATGATTTAAATCTAATCTGTAACTTACCACTTGATCTGATGTGAAATCAATGTACCCAGGTAGGATTAAGAAGTCACTGCAAAGAAAAAAAGTTTAAAATGAAAATATATTTCATGAAATCAGATATCAACTTTTCTTTAAAGCTTATCAGTACTAGTTTACAGGAGGGATTAGAGCACCCTGCAAGGTCACTGGACAGGTGGTTATCTCATTAACTCAACTCTCAAATAACATATTAAGAAAAAGAGGATTATGGGGGACCAATGGTCACCGATTAGGTTTTGTTTTCTATACAGAGGGGGCAAGTAGCTACAAGTAGTGCAGTGGGCCTTTAAAAGACAGGCAAATAGAGGGTTAAAGTGCCTTCAATTAGTTACCTTTTGTAGGTGTTTTTGCAGTATCTTTACGTAAACCACCATTTAGAATACTGTAAATTACAAATTATGCATTAGCAAAATTCACTACGAAATATGAACATGCTTTTCCTGTTAGAGGGTCTTTACAGTGCATCCCAGAAAAAATGAAACCGAGAATTATCAATGTTTTAACATAAATTAATCACTATTATTATTAAATGACACATATTTGTAAAGCTTAGATCTTCTTCTTTCATTTGATGCAACTCCGTTTTGTTGACAATCAGCCATCATGCATGAAGTTTTTTTTCTTCTTTGTGCATGGCTGATCGTTAACGAAACGGAGTTAACTTCTTTGTCAACTGTTTGTTGCTATGGCAGGCAGCCAGTGAAAACGAATTTGTTTATTTAAATTATGGAAATGCAAGCATTACTTTAACAAACAGAACTTTGTTATTCCTGGCTCATTTTTCCTGATTAGGCCTGTCTTCATCAGCTCGAGATTGCTAAATAATCCGCCATTTTAACTATCCTGATCGCAAATTATCAAGCTAATAAATTTTACGTCTTCATCAGCCCGCAGTTGCAATTAATGGGATATTTAGTTGTGATAATCATCCCACGATATCTTGGGCTTGTTTGCAATATATCCATTCCTGCCAACATTAGACAATAAGAATTAGGAATTTTTAGCACGGTATGACTTCAAAAATGAGAAATCGCACTTGCAGTGACAGTATAACTGGTAATGCGCGGTAAATCTGTACCAAAAAGCGAATACAAATTCGCTGCTCAATCATGCAGCCATTCCTGTTGGCAGGAAAAACTGTGATAACGTCATTAAGAACTCGTAGCTCGTGCACAGTTTTTCCTTCATAATCATTTTGCCTTCGGCGTAGACTAGAAGGAATGAGATTTAGATGACGTCATGCGCAGCGAGAGTTAAAATACGGCTTGCAAGATTTTCAACATGGATGTTGATTTAGACCCATAATTTCCTGAAAATGGACCATTAAACGGATTCATTCAGTCAAGTTGGAAAGTGGAACCGATAGCCTAGGCCTAATTTACAATATAAAATCAATCGGATATGCATCCGGTAAAATATCAAAATTAGGCATTAGTTTGGCCAAGTTTGGTGTAAAGAAACGTTTCACCAATTCGTGAACACTTACGCCTATGGTCCTGTTCTGTCTCTAAAGAGAGGAGCTGACCCTACCCAAATCAGAGGCTAACGAACGAAAGAGACAAAAAATTTCGGTCAAAATTAGCGCATGCAACAGGCGTACGCTTGCATATTGCGCAATGCAGCTATTTTGCTATATTTAGCAAAACAAAATAACTCTGCGTGTACGCCTTTTTCGTTGATCTGACAAAAAGCGGACAAATATTGCCTAGATTTTAAACCAACTTAACAATAGTAATAATACACCATTACTAGGGTTCGTTTTTCACCATTTTTTTTAAATATGTGAATAAAAAATGTAATAATAATAATATATTTCAAATTTCAAGACTCACCGATGTTTCAATCAAAAGAAACAGCCCCTCCAAAACTCTGCAATATTCATATCATTTTGGTTGGACTCTCGGACTCAACGAAAAAGACGTAAACGCAGAGTTATGTCGTTTTGCTAAATTTAGCCAAACAGCTAGCAGATGCTCCATCGCGCAATATGCATGCGTACCGTATTTGCCGGCGATAAGGCCGCACCCCCAACTTTGACATTTCAAAGAGGAAAGAAAAAAAAAAAAAAAAGGAGAAAAAAAACAAACAGACAAAACAAAATAATCATAATTTTCTCGAAAACACAAATTTTTTTTTACAAACTGATGCCAAATTCATCCATATTCTTATAATTTACCGGAAGTTTAGCTAAAAAAGTGATCGCAGGCAGATTTGGTGTCCGATATACCCTACCACAATGTACTGCATGAAATGGAAAAACAAAATGGCGACTTCGGATGGATGTTCGCGGCAGCTCCGTTAGACTGTCCCTTCCTTTACCTTTGCAATGCATTGGCACGAACTTAGATCAAGATCTATCGGCACATGTTGTGTTAGGACGTTTATTTTCGTCTTCATGTCAACAATGCAAGACTTTTTGATATTTTTCTCTTCCAAAAATACTGCGGCCTTTACGCCGGCAAATACGGTATGCATGGCGTACGCATGTAGCTGAATGTGCAAAACCTGACGTCTCCGCGATATCGCCATTGACTTATAATGTGTACTCACTTCCGGGTTTGAAGCTTTAGCGGTCCGAATGCATATTTATGTGCGCGATGGTACCATGATTCGGACAGAGCGGAGCTCACGCCTCCCTAATTAGCTGATTAAAAAAATATTGGAAGGGTATTTTCAAACTGTTGCGGCAAATGATCCCTTCGGGCTAGCGAAAAAAAAAAGCACCTGGATATTATCCCTACGTCTAGCCTTACTTAAGCCACGGGGTGCGGCTCAGGAAAGTGAGTTGTCTGGAGCTAGGATGCAAACAACATTTCAATCGCTGTTTTGACCAAGATATTTTTAGAATTCCGGGGTGGCCCCCAATGGGGAATATGGAGAAAAACTTGCTCTTTCATATGACACATTTATTGAGTTTCACGAGTAAAAAAGGTTTGAATTTCAAAATTGTTCATAAGAATTAAAATCATTGACCAATTTTGCATAGTCGCACAATGCACGTAGACCACATAGGGATGCCTGCAATCTCTATGGGAAGGATTTTAGCACACAACATCGGGTGCGCAATCAGACACCCTACCACTACCATAATACCAGGGAGGACTAGACTCTAGATAGGGTGTCTGAACGATTTTTCAATTTTCAATTTGGGATCGTTTTTCACCATTTTTGTTTGATATTTGAATAAAAAGTGTAATCAGAATAATACATTTCAAATTTGAAGCTTCACCGATGTTTCAATCAAAAGATACAGCCCCTCCAAAATGCTGGTATATTCATATCATTTTGGTCAAAATCGACGAAAAAGACGTCCACGCAGAGTGATGTTGTTTTGCTAAATTTAGCCAAACAGCTGTATCGCGCGATATGCAAGCGTATGCATATCGTACGCATGCTGCTAAGCCAATGCGCGACTTGCAAGCTTGAGCTACGCTGTCTCCGCGACACGTGCCATTGACTAGTATGGTTAGCGTTCGTCGCACAAAAAACCCGGAAGTGAATGCACGTTATAGTCAATGGCAATATCGCGGAGACAACTCCGCGATATTGCCATTGACTACAACGTGTATTCACTTCCGGGTTCTATGGCGGGAACGGCCACCCATACTTTCATTCACTATAAGCGCACATGTTACGCGATGTAACCATGGTTTGGACTGAGCGGAGCTCACGCCTCCCTAATTAGCTGATTCCAAATATGTGGGAAGGGTATTTTCAAACTGTTATAACAAATGATCCCTTGGGGCTAGCGAAAAAAAAAGCATCTGGATATTATCCTTACGTCTAGCCCTGCTTAAGCCGCGGGGCGGCAGCTCAGGAAAGTGGCAAATTTTGGAGCTAGGATGCAAACAACATTTCAATCGCTGTTTTGACCAAGATATTTTTAGAATTCTGGGGGTGGCCCCCGATGGGGAATATGGAGAAAAACCTGCTCTTTCATATGACACCTCATTTATTGAGTTTCACTTTCAGGATCATTTGTTATAAAGGTTTGAATTTCAAATTTTTTCATAAAATCATTGACCAATTTTGGATGGTCGCGCAATGCACGTAGACCACATAGGGAAGCGTACAATCTCTATGGGAAGGGTTTTAGCACACAACATTGGGTGCGCGATCAGACACCCTACTCTAGACCTAGGCTACCCCTTAAAAAAATGAGTCTTATTATTTTTTCCTTACTTGTGCGGCCGTGAGACGCGACACATTTTTTTCTTCTTTTAATTTTACATTTTTATCATGGAAAATGTTATCAAGATTATAAAATGTTAGATCGAACATTAACTAAATAGGAAATTGGACAGCCTTTCTAGTTACAACTTCTATCCCATTTCAATATGCATTTGTATAAACTGTTTAGGCCAATAGGCCTAATAGTCTAACGTTAGGCCTACTGTTAGACAAGACTCTGTGAGCATGGTGAGGCATATCCCCTTCTAGGCCTAGATCTACATGTGCATGACTATTCTTCTTCTTCTTCTTCTTCCTCCGCTCTATCGGAGATCAGCAGCTACCAGGGTACTGCAGTTTGTACTATTGTTATTGTACATGATGTAGATCTAGATTTAGATCTACATTGGCATTGTTACAATTCCATCCGTCATCTGGTCATTGATTCCTGCACTGGAGGTAGGCTGTAGGCCTACTGAATTTTTCTAAACAACATGTTTTTCGAGAATTACATCACTGACTCACTTGTATGTAAGGCCATCACCACTACCAAACAGCTGCTGTCCCGATAAACCATCGTCGACTTGTGGCTCCATTGCACCATTCATTAATTTCACTTTCTTAGACATCGCAAGAGTATGATTTTACACCAAGCAGGGGTGACTTTTACGTGAAGAACCTGTGAACACTCGCCTCAGTGCAGCTAGCTAGCTCAGTTAATTATTTTCGCGATCGCCTCGCGTACGTCGTCGAACCTCGACGGGCGCGCCAGGCGAGTGTAGGTTGTGTACGTATAGAATCTACGCAGCGCATATAATTATGTACAGTCTGCATGCTGTGTACTGTATGTAGCGCTGTATAGATCTAGTTTTGTACTAAATACACGTGCTATCATAATTGTAGCGCGCTGTCACAGCCAATCAACGGAGTGGAAACTGCGATTTACTTATGAATATGCAATAGCCAATGTTGCCAATCTAATATTCTTTTGTGTAATAAAGAAAAAAAAGTTAAAACTTGTTTTTGTTATAAAAGAAAACGAGAGCAATAATTGGCCTATTTAATGCGAAGTGTGAAGGATGAAGGTTGCGTAGATTCATAAGGAATGTATTGATCCATTACTCTTTTGGACAATTCAATTCATCTCTGATAATTGCCTCTATTCAAATCTCAGAGGTGCTCCCTTTCACCTCCGATTGATGGCCCTTTATTATTTCTAATAATTGCCCTTTTTCCTCACGATAATCGCTCGGTCCTGTTACTTTTTAATAAGAGTTTCTTCTCCTTCTGATACTTGTCCCTTCTCATCTCTGGTGAGTGCACCTTTTAACCTCTGATACTAAATTGCCCTTTTTACTTTGATACGTGCTCCATTTCTTTTCTAATAGTGTCCTTCCCCTTTTTGATAAATGCCCGGATGACCCCTTTTCCTTTCTCAATAACATGTGCCTCTAATTTAAGGGGACTATGTAAGATATGAGAGCGAATAACTTTGAATCCCCCCTGCCCCCCCCCAAAAAAAAAAAAATTGTTAAGTAAAAATAGCCCTCACCATGCTACACCCCCCCCCCCCCCCCTCCACCTCCATCTCCCACTGAGCGAAATATCGAACGGCCCGATTTTCAATTTTCCGGGGTCACAATAAAAAAGGGAAAATAAGTGTGCTCACTTTAAAAAGGGTTATTACCCGGTTTATCTACTCGCAATGACTATGGGTGTGATGTACGGCCTCCGCGGTATTCTCTAGCTCTGTAAGCACGCCATGTAGTTGGGGTTGAGTATTATTCTTTCTTTTTTTCAATATAAAAACTTTAACACAACACAAAGAACATGCAGGTTAGATAGCAGATTAAAACATCTAAGAAAAAGTGCATCATATACAATATATCTGCATAGTAGCAACTAATCTACAGTGTACTACTAATGAATGAACAAATAAAACTATTCATAACCTTATTTAAATACATGGAAAGGAATAAACGTACCCAACACAGCACTACACAAAACATCACAAAACAAAACACACACACACGCACACACACAACAAATGTCTCTATACCAACTGTACACAATATTTTTGTCTTCTTTTGGAGAGGTTGTGGGGGGGGGGTGGACCATAATGATCTACAACTCAAACATCCATTTTTTTTAAATGCAGGCTCAATTTACCTCTCTTATCAGCAATCTTGTATTCAATCTTTTTCTTCATTTTTAGAAAATTAATAAAAGATTGGAAATTTTGATTAGTTTGCTGAAATTGACATCTAATAACATCAAATTTAAAACTAATAAATAAATAACTTGTACATTTTTCATGTTTACTGCCAATGTCAACACCAAAGATATTAACTAAAATCTGCACATATTGTAGACTCCTTAATCCTATAGTCAATATAATCAGTCAGTTCTTTTCATAAAGGAACAACCATTTCACACTCACAAAACATATGTTTCAAGATCTCGGAGGACTTTTTACAAAAAATAACACATTGGAGAATCTCCTTCCAATTTTGAATAAAAATGCTACAGCATTGTGTAATAACTTGAAATAAAAGGATCTGAGTTGAGTTTCAATGGTACAATTGTAATTATTTGTGTGTATCCTTGACCGCTCAACTTCGTTCCTATCTTGCTTTCAAACTTGCACTCTTTTCCGCCCCCCCCCCCCCCCTCCCATCTATATCTCTCGATCGCGTATTGGATTTCGATGGTTGTATCGCATAATTATGGTGGCCCTGAAGGGACATCGCGAATAGACTAAATCGTGAAAAATATGCGATAAAATTCACGATATCGTCAATTTTATCGCATATTTTTCACGAAGAAATTCACGAAATTGACGATATCGTGAATTTTATCGTGAACTTTTCACGATGAAATTGACGATATCGTGAATTTTATCGTGAAAAGTTCACGATATAAAGTTCACGATATCGTCAATTTTATCGTGTACTCTATCGTGTACTCTATCGTGTACTCTCCTGACGGGCGCTTCGTAAACAAAACCAGCCCTAGCTGGGGGAGACAGAGAGAAGGAAAAAAGGGAAAGGGAAAGAGAAGATAAAAGGAAAGAAAGAATAATAAGAAGAAAAGAGGGAAACGGGGGGGGCGAAGGGCTCTTGCCTCCTCCTCACTCCCCCCCCCCCCCCCCCCCCCAAAAAATAAATAAGGAGAGAGAGAAGGGAAAGGGAAAGGGAAAGAAAATATAAAGGAAAGAAAGAAGAGGAAGAAGGAAAGAGGGAAACGGGGGAAGGGCGAAAGGCTCTTACCCCCCCCCCCCCGCCAAAAAAATAAATAAGAGAGAGAGAGAGAGAGAAGGGAAATGGAAAGAAAGAAGAGGAATAAGAGGGAAACAGGGGAAGGGCGAAGGGCTCTTGCCTCCTCCCCCCCCCCCCCCCGCCAAAAATAAATAAGAGAGAGAAGGGAAAGGGAAAGAAAATATAAAAGGAAAGAAAGAAGAGGAATAAGAAGGAAAGAGGGAAACGGGGGAAGGGCGAAGGGCTCTTGCCTCCTCCCTCCCCACCCCCCGCCAAAAAAATAAATAAGAGATAGAGAGAGAAGGGAAAGGGAAAGGGAAAGAGAAGATAAAAGGAAAGAAAGAAGAGGAAGAAGAAGAAGAAAAGAGGGAAACGGGGGCGAAGGGCTCTTGCATCCCCCCCCCCGCCCAAAAAATAAATAAGAGAGAGAGAGAGAGAAGGGAAAGGGAAAGAGAATAAAAAAGGAAAGGAAGAAGAATAAGAAGAAAAGAGGGGCTCTTGCCTCCTCCCCCCTCCCGCGCCAACAAATAAATAGGAGAGAGAGAGAGAGAGATAGAGAAGGGAAAGGGAAAGGGAAAGAAAATATAAAAGGAAAGAAAGAAGAAGAAGACGGAAAGAGGGAAACGGGGGAAGGGCGAAAAGCTCTTACCCCCCCCCCCCCTCCCGCCATAAAGGGAAAGAGAAGGGAGAGGGAAAGAAAATATAAAAGGAAAGAAAGAAGAGGAAAAAGAATAAGAAAAGAGGGAAACAGGGGCGAAGGGCTCTTGTCTCCTTTCTTTTCTTTCTTTTCCTTTCTTTCCTATTCTCCCTCTTTTTCGTTTTTCTCTTCTCTTTCCCTTTCCTTCTCTCTCTCTCTCTCTCTCTCTTATTTATTTTTTGGCGGGGCGGGGGGACGAGGCAAAAGCCCTTTGCCCCCGTTTCCCTCTTTTCTTCTTCTTCCTCTTCTTTCTTTCCTTTTATCTTCTATTTCCCTTTCCCTTTCTCTTCTCTCTCTCTCTCTCTGATTTATTTTTTGGCGGGGGGGGAGGGGGGCAAGAGTCCTTCGCCCTTCCCCCGTTTTCCTCTTTTCTTTTTCTTCCTCTTCTTTCTTTCCTTTTATCTTCTCTTTCCCTTTCCCTTTCCCTTCTCTCTCTCTCTCTGATTTATTTTTTGGCGGGGAGGGGGGGGGGTGAGGAGGAGGCAAGAGCCCTTCGCCCCCCCCCCGTTTCCCTCTTTTCTTCTTATTATTCTTTCTTTCCTTTTATCTTCTCTTTCCCTTTCCCTTTTTTCCTTCTCTCTGTCTCCCCCAGCTAGGGCTGGTTTTGTTTACGAAGCGCCCGTCAGGAGAGTACACGATAGAGTACACGATAAAATTGACGATATCGTGAACTTTATATCGTGAACTTTTCACGATAAAATTCACGATATCGTCAATTTCATCGTCAAAAGTTCACGATAAAGTTCACGATATCGTCAATTTCGTGAATTTCTTCGTGAAAAATATGCGATAAAATTGACGATATCGTGAATTTTATCGCATATTTTTCACGATTTAGTCTATTCGCGATGTCCCTTCAGGGCCACCATACATAATAGTGCAGTGCTAGTGCAGTGTCGACCATTACAAATTTACTGATTCTCAAATTGGCAACGAGTAAAATATTCATTTATTCATGATGGCGACAGACGGTGAGTTCACTGGATATATTTTCACTTTTCCCCCAATATTGAAATCATAGAATTATTTATCAGTGTGTGCGTTATAAGTTTGTAGCATTTCGAGCTCACACAAGGTGTTATCAATAAAATTAATTGTCATTTATGGGTAAAAATTCAGGAATGCTTCTTTCCCCCTTATTTTGCGTTGTCCCACACTTAGGATATCACGTTAGTATTTTTTTATTTTTTATTGAAGTGACGTGAGAAAGAGGAACACAAAGGCTTCCTACCATATTGTTAGTCTTCATATATTAGCAGTAGATATAGATTTTGATTTTATTGTTTGCGATAACGGTGATACAGGTATTGAAGAGTGTATAATGCAAGTGTTCGTATTCATTTGGTGGATGAAAAGTTGAATTCTACGCCGTTTTGTGCGTCATGACATGTCATTGCATAATTGCAAAAAAATAGTTTGGACTTTTTTAATCAACAAGTGATGTCTCGTTCTAAAAATACAAAAGAAATATAATAGTTTTGTGCTTAGACTGGACTGGACTAGTACTGTTCGATGGTCACTGGCTTTTTGAAAAACAAAGATGCCTTACTATTTTGGTCGATGATCGTTGCTGGACTTTTCCATTCAATAGTATTTGGTCGATGGTCGTTGGTTTCATTTTCTATTCTAATATTTGTCAGACTGTTGGTCGGTCGATGGTCGACTTATTATATACACTTTCTCACGGGATTCGGGGCAAACTGCTGCACAATAGTTGCATACCGTACCGACGGTGGGGTACGGGCGCAGCGCGCGTGTGTTAAGTTAGCGACCGTATTGCTTAGATTACAGTCGCTAATTTAACAAAAATGCGCAGGCCCGCACCCCACCGTCAGTGCAGCAGTTTGCCTTGAATCCCGTGAAAAAAGTGTATATAGTCTAATAAGTCTTCGTTTTTAGGAAAAATACTCCTTAAAAGATAAGAAAATTGACACGAAACGGGTAAGAAACATAACAACTTTTAAATCATGACCATTATTTGAACAATTGATGGAAGATTTAGTCAATTTTTCGGTATGTTCCGGGTCATAGTTTGGATAGACTTCTGAACTAGAACCTTATTTTCATTCTATCGATATATAGGTGGGCGCTAATAGCTAATGTACTTTCGTATCCAGACTTTGACCCGTAATCCGGTGTGACGAGTAAAATGATAAAATCATACCATAACATCAACTAGAGGTCTCGATGATAGATCTAAATCTTCATCAATTGTTAAAAATAATGCCTTAATTTTCTGGTCACGATTTAAAAGCATTATGTTTCTTACCCCTTTTGTGTCATTTTTCTTACCCCTTTTGTGTCATTTTTCTTATCTGTTTTGGAGTATTTTTCCTAGAACCAAAGATATTATAATATAGATCTACACTTTCTCACAGGTTTCACCGCTAACCACTCCACAAAAATACAATTGCATAAGAGGTGCGGGCTAGTGACTGAAGTTAGTGACTGTAATCTCAGATCCTCATTAAATTATGATGATGACGATCATTATTACAGTCGCTTACTTCAGGTATGCATACCGCCGCACCCCTTTGTCAGGGGGATCATAATTGTTGATGTTTGAATTATTTTGATACATGCAGAAGAAGTAATACGGAAGAGGCTCCTAATTGAAGGAGAGAGTGGTGGAGATGACAGGAGAATCAGCAATCTACTCAAAACTTTTGTGAAATGGTGTCACACAGATCAGACCAAAGAAGAATGGTTAGTTATCGTTGGTGGTTGTTGTGTCTTACATCAACTTTTATTTGAACAGCTTTTAAAGTACAAAGATACATCAACAACATGTTGGCCTGTACTTCTCCAAAAAAAGAAGAAGAGAAGAAAACTAGTCCAAACAGACCAATTTGCCACAAGATTTCCAAAGTATATGAAATATGTTGAGTAGTTACCGAGAGAACTTTTCTATTAAGGTACACAGTCCCATAAAGAACAGATGCTGAAACCATGACAACTAACTGCTATACCTGTTCAAGATCTAATGTCACTAATTGCAGGTTATATGATTTTTCAATTAACAAGGCCTAGTTTATATCAGCACTGGCCAAGGAGTACAGATGCCTAGATTTTAAGTAACAAGTTGGATATATGTATACATTTTTTTTAAATTAAAGTAAATATAAAAGTGGCAAGAATGAATAATGGGCTACCTGTAATTCATTATGATGAGTGTATTTATGGTTCATCATAAAGTAAATCTTTACTTGTAACTTAATTTTTCAGCACGGTTACATACCAGAAGATGCTGATGATGCTATGTCAGGTAGACTTTGCCACAGAAAGAACACAGCTGATTCATCAAATGAATATCAGAGAGATGTCCAACTATGAAGAGCTCTACTCAACAATTGGTAAGAGACTTCTCAAGAAATGTAACTCAGAACAAGTTTAGATTTCCGGTAATGTAACTGTATTTGTAGAAGAAAAAATCTGGAAGGCCTTCGCTGAAGTTGAGTTATAAAGTGTATTATCTCATTGCTCAAATACCCAATTATTCATAAAAATTATCTCTATATTACTACCATACAAGATTCTAAACTTGTGATATGTATGGAATGAAATGAAGATTATAAAAATCTTTGGTTAAAAGAAACGTGTATTACAAAAGCATTTGTTATAATGTTTTATGCATTATGATTTTTATCTTTTTCAGTACTTCTTAAGTTCTTCCCTCAGTAATTCCTTGTGTTTTTGGGAACTATCTCTCTTTTTATGTTATTCACTGGGTGTTTCTTGTTTATTTTTTTGTAATTTAGGGGTTAAATCATTTCTAGCTTAATCGCCTTTTGATATGTTTTTAATCAAGTGAGTGGGACCCCTTACATCAAGAGCAAAACACTTTTTTAAAACAAATTATGTTTCCATGACAATCCCTATGAATACAGAACACAACATCAAGGATGCCCACCAGCAGATAAATGCATGCAAGACAGAGCTTTCAGATGCCAAGAGAGAGAGAAAGAACAGGCAGGAGTACGACACATTGGCGAAGGTTATCCAGAAACAACCCGACAGGAAAGAAACCTTGAAGTAAGACACATTTCGGTGACCTAACAATAGCACCTATGACAATTGCTCTGGGCTTTATGTCATATATAAGTTATTGTAATATAGTATTCCCCCCCCCCACACACTTCCCCCCCCCCCTCCCCACACTTTCCCTCCCCCCCCCCCCCCCACACTTTCCCTCCCCCCTCTCTTTTCTCTCTCCATCTCTCTCTCTCTCTCTTTCAATCCCTCTCCCTCTCTCTTTCACACATTTTCTCGGTCTCCCCATCTCTCTTTTCTCCTCCTCTCCTCTTTCTTTCACTCTCTGTTTTTCCCTTGTCACTCACATGTATGTTGCTTTCTCTCTATCTCTCTCCTATCTTCTCTCCCTTTATTATTCTTCCCTGTTCATCAAAGCAATGATAAACTATACATGGTGTGAATGGGAGGAACAATGTGCTTTGTGATTTTTATATTGACATTATTCTTTTATCAACAACGAAAAAACACCTTACTGTTTTCCTTGATATTGTTTGTAGCCTTCCAGGTGTAGAAGCAGTGTGGTCGAGTGGATTAGTCACTTGACTTAGGATCACTTGGTTCACGGTCCATGTCCCATTTTCCCAGCCATCGCAGTGGCACCAATGTCCTTTGGTTGCTACCTTTTATCATTGGGGATATATTTTGTCTCCTATGTTTTATGTAGACAGTTCTTGTTTCTCTTCTGACTGACAATTATATTTTCCCTTTACCATCTCCCTATCAGCAAATTGCAGGAACTGGATAAGGATCTCGGTGAATTGAATAGCACCAAGGAGTCTTTAGAACAGAAGGTAAGAGATTAAACTGGCTTCCTGAAAGTAGCTAAAAGGAAAACAATGTGCAGCCCAGACTGATGTAGTACCTAAAACATCTTCAACTTAAATGTTGAGTGAGAACCCTGATTCATATAAATACATAAGAGGAGACATGATCCAAGTTTTTTAGTTATTTCATGGAATAGATAGACTCGATCCAGAATGTTTTTTTGTGAAATCACAGTATCAGAGAACAAGAGGCCATTCATTAAAGTTATTCACTACTCGCTGTCGATTGAATGTCAGGAGTAACTTTTTAGCAAACGGGTCATCCAGTCTTGGAACAGTTTACCAGTGTCTCTAGTAACTGCTACCAGCATCAACTCATTTAAACACAGCTTGGATTCTTTTTGGTCAGACAAACACTTTGTAATAGCATAGTCTGACATCCACACATGCACTATTTATAGACCTTTACTAATGTACCAAGTGATCTGACCTGGAGACCTACAGGATATCCTACACTCCCATATAGATGATGATGATGATGATGATGATGATGATGATATCAATAACAAGTTGTAATAGTTCTTGATTCTCGATATTATCAATATATTAAAAATCCAAGTATTCTATGTTCAGGCCCCAATTCAAATGCTCTCTAGGATTTTTGTTAAACATAATAAAAATAAGATATTGGATGTGTGATGAGCAAAAGCAAGCAGAAGCATAGAAATAATATCATCAACTTTCTTTGGTTGTGTTCATCGGCAAGTGGGCAAACAAGATGTAACACTATGAACATGACAGACGAAGAAAGAGGACAAAATATACAGTTTCTCATTCTACCCTCAACAATTGCTGTGGTAGACATAGGAACATCCCTTCACTGCTATTATGTAAAAATGTGTAGAACAGGTGTCACATACATATTCACCTGTTCTACACATTTTTAGAAAGAAAGCGGACAAAATATACAGTTCCTCAGGTAAACAAAGGAACATCCCTTCACTGCTATTATGTAAAAAGGTGAATATGCATGTGACACCTGTTCTACACATTTTTACATAATAGCAGTGAAGGGATGTTCCTTTGTCTACCACAGCAATTGTTGAGGGTAGAATGAGGAACTGTATATTTTGTCCTCTTTCTTTGTTTGTCATGTTCATAGTGTAAACGGGTGTACATTGATGATGCAGCTCACCATGAGCGAGTGAGCATGAAGTTAGCAACTTGTGGGTTAATGGTGCATCTTGCTCTTCTATTTCCATTGTCTCTCATCCACAGTTGGAGGATAGGAAGAAGCAGTTCCACGTTCTCATCAGCGCCATCCATGAGCTGCAGAGGATACTTGACAGTAAGTAGATTATTTGGGAAGGATTATTTTTAAAGCCTAAATTAATGGCTTGTCATATTTTACGTATATCTTTTTAGGAAATCTTTCAACGCAAGAGGGTATTTCCCACTTCTGTAAATAATAGAAAGCAATTTTTAAGAGACATGTTCAAACTTCAAAATTATATTCATATTTGTTAGCAGGTTTTCTCTTAAGAGCCATGAGCCAACTAATGCATTCACCTATTATGAGGAATTGTATTTCTGTAGTCAGAATGTATGTGAATAAATTGGTTGTTGTTAAGTTGGATGAGCCTTTGATAAACTTATGGGTGGTTCTGTTTAATTGCTATAGTTGAAGCATTCATTTGTGAACTGGGCTGTGATTCATAAAAAACTTGGCAGTTACAAGTTACAATTATTGACATGAGATACTGAACACTGCATTTGATTGGCTGAGAGAAAATTTGTTAGAGAATTGTGGGAGTTTTCAATATGGATAACAACTTTTTGTGAAACAGGGCCCTAGTCTGTTATATTATGTGACTTTATACTTTTGAGCGTGGACCCCCATTTAATCCCTGTCTAATGGTATTCACCTCTTTATAATTCTCTCTATCATCCTCTCGTTTTGTGCAGCTGATGATGGGCCACAGAAGTTGAATACCACATCAGACTCGATGATGAGTGAGTCCATGGACACTTCCTTGACAGACAAGTGATACAGTCACCCCTTGCCCCCTCCTCCTCCCTCCCACACCCCCAAGAATGCTTGGACTCCCCCATGGATGCCATAGTCATCAGAATTACTTGTGAACTCTACATACTTGTATTTCTTGCGATGAGTAAGTTTACCTCATGGAGACCATGTTCATTCAACATGCATTCCCAATGGGTGGCATCTCAGGGATATCTGGAGTGTAGGATTCAGCAGGTGAAAGTGTGGGATAAAGAGTAGAAACACAGCTATTGCTTCAGCTGTGGCTTCACAGACTGCCTTCACGGAGGACTTCATGGAACCATGTTAGAGCACCATCTTGATGTAAAGTGTGATGTTCTTTTGAAAAAGCAACAGCACCTCCACCAGTTGCGAAAATTTAATAAACTTGGCCATTGCTTCATCTGAAGCTTCACAGGTCACTTCAAAGCTTTAATGGAGCACCATGGAGCATAATCTTGATTGAAAGTCTATCATATTCTTTTTTTATAAAATGACAGTAATGCCATCAACGTTTGAACAATGCAAGATTAATTTATACAGTGCTCTATGTCTTGATCCATGTAGTTCTGTTTAGGCTGGACAATGTCACTCTAGGATATTCATTTTTTACACATTTCAGAGTGTGGAGCAGAGATAGATGACTCATCTTGATCTAGGACAAGCCTTGTCCAGTTTTGTTTCTCTGCTCGTAAACCTCAGGGGGGTGTTTCACAAAGACTAAGATCGACTTTCAGTTGGACTTAACTATGACAGGCTGTTCATGCCACTGTTTGCTGTCACCATTATGATCATTAGATGTTTTTTTCCTTCATTAATGATTTATCAAAAAATGTAAATTATGTAGATTTGCGACCATGATTTATATTAACCTTAAGAGACTAATGCCAGTAAATGATGAGAGCAAACAGTGGCACGAATGGCCTGCCATAGTTAAGTCCAACTTAAAGTTGATCATAGTCTTTGTGAAACACCCCCTGGTCTGCTTACTGGATCAACAGATTTTAAAGGCAGAGTATTCTACAGACACTTCTTCAGATTTACGTATAATGTCCTGATGTGACGACAGCCATGTCCCACAATGCATCAACAACTGATGACGTGCATGATGATGCTTGGGGACAGGAACCAAAAATCTCTCTGTTGTACGCCTTCACCGAAAGATGGCGCTATAAAAATACTGTACAGCATTGCATGGTAGTGATGTCGATAGAATACTCTGCCTTATGGTTTTGAGATGTGAAAAATCAGAGGAGAGTCAGGAGACCCAGGGTTTTGTTTTTTTTAATTGTGTACTGGATTTTCTGAAGAAGCATTAAGGGATATTAATAATTTTGGTATCTGGCTTCACACACAGAGCTCATCTTTATTATTCCAAGCAATGGAATTTTGTGTTATTTACAGGGCTATGACAAATTAATATTCCAGAATGTGTGCCCTCTGAAACTTGTGTTCAGCTATAAATCAGTAATTATCTTCTCAGGATTGTTTGGAGTATTATGACTTGTAAAGTTAAAGTCTCCTTCCCCTGTGCCATTCAGGACACAGAAGTTATGCATGTGTTGGCCTTAGTGATTAAAGATAAACTTTAGTACTGGTAATGCGATTGCATTGTGAAAGAAAAGGTGTGGAAAGGATCAGAAACAGTTGATCATGTAGCATGTAAGTATTGGTGTGCACTGCAAGGTTCTGGAGTCATCAAAATCATAATAAATTTGGCCGAGTCTTGGTAAAGTAACAAGCACTCACATAGAAAGCTATATATGGGACAACACACATGGTGTCGGGGCTAGTACTACCTTGGTTTCCTTGTCTTTCTATGCTCATTACTCAGCCAGTATACATTTTCTTCCAAAATTGTTTGGCACATGTCATTTATTTGTAATCTTGAACATTCAGTGTAAGTTTCGTTTGATTCTGTGAGAATTATTTTTTTTTTTTTACCAGTACTGGAGTTTATCTTTAAGCATGTATACTAAACATAAGGGGGAAAATAGATGTAACCTATAACGGGACATGGCAGGTAATGGCTTGCATAATTGTCCTACATGTATCTTTATGATTTTTGTTTAAATATCTTTTTACAATGTTTATTAATGATTCCCATGAATAACTGAGAAACAGGGCAACAGAGAAAAAGTAATTCCTTTTTCACTGATTTTCTCTCCCCCCCCCCCCCCCCTCATGTTTTTATATTTCATTGTTTTTTTCTTTTTGTTGTTCGGTCTGTCATAAATAAATTTGTATAAAAATATGAACAGTATTAATACAGTACCATCATTATTAGTCAGGATTTTGAGAGATAAGCTCTCATAAAAATCTTCACAAATTTAAGCCAAAGTACCAGCACAACCAAACATTCTTTCCTCACTACGGCTGAACACTTCCTCGTACTCAAGAGACACACTTGATAAAAGTCACAGCAGTACAAGTTATAAGAACATTTACATTTATTCAGAGAAACTCTGAACATCATTATAAAAACAAAAACAAATACAGAGGTTTGAGATCTACATCCCAGTAACTAATTCAGATGTACATCCCAGTAACTAATTCAGATAGTAGTGCATGTATGTCATGTCCACTAGTCTATGCATAATTACAATAACATGGATTGGTAATTGAAATACATATCATATTTACAATATACATGAACCTTCTACAGGTGTCCTATAAGACGTATAGTCCAATTCAATGTAGAATCTACAATAACAAAGACATATCTACTAAACATATACTGCATGCTTTTAAAACTACTTCTCAGCCAAGTTGCCTAAGGATGCTAATATACTTGCAGCAAAGAGAAGATGTTTTACAAATGTTATTTACTGTAATGGCCTAGACAGATATTTTATTCATTGAGATTTCTTGACTTTATCTGGCCTGCCAGACAATGCAGACCGCAACAAACATAAAACGCAAAACAAGAAGGACTTGTTTGAAGGACTCCATTTAGATTATGTAAAAAGATGCATAATGCACCACCTCCAACTGTTGGTGTAAAAGTATTGGCTTCCTAGCTCATAGATAATCATTTCCATCATGATATTATACCAAGTATACAGGGATCATAATCAAAATAGGAAGAATAAAAATTTAAAGTACTGTATGAAAATATATAATCGGCAGGGGAGGGTTATAGAAATGCCCTCTTATATTGAAAATGAAAATTCAGAGGTCTGCAATTTAATTTCAAGTATATTTCTTGCCCACTGCCAAGTAAGTTCAGAATACCTGTCCTACAATAAGGATATTTTTCTCCTCTGGGTCTGTGACATTAAAAAAAAAAACGTTGGCATCTTGGAATGTACAAATTGGAGGAAAAGATCTCATCTGTTATATAGATATACTGTGAAAATATATTATTAAACCTCTTGAAAATGCCCCTCAAAAAGTAATCATTTTCATCAAGAAGTCCCCTTCAAAATGTGATTAAAAAGGGGTATTTCTGTTTAAACAACAATATTTCTTCTTTTATGAAAATCACCCTAGAAAGATGGAAGAAGTAATCAAGGATTGGTGGCCTTTCTAGATGCATTCTATAACAAATACATACATTTCCTCTTATAAATCTTTCCCCAGTCTCACCACAAGAACAACCTCAACCAATAACTGACAAAATACAGTCAAACCTGTCTTAGTGGCCACCTATCTATGAAGGCCGCCTGTCTATAGGGGCCATGCATTTTGTCTCTCTCGAAAAAAAATATTTGTTGTTGTACCTGTCTAGAAAGATCACCTGTCTACAGTGTCAACTTTCTATTTTTCGTGGGTGGCCTCGATAGACAGGTTTGACTGTATTTGCCATTTAATAAGGTAATGTAGATCTTGTGCAGTCTGTTGTCGGTCTGGTGTTGGTTTGGTAGGACTGGGATGTGAGTGACCATTATAGATAGACAGGTGGCCTTTATTTATACACAGTTAGTCACTGAAGCAGCTTGAACTGTACTCCATAGCCTTCCCGATTTATTTGGAACACACGGCGCACTGCAGTTCATTGCCATCTACATACGGGCCACAAGGTAACCCTCCACCGGTTCCACACACTCCTTCCACAGGATAGAGAAGAGAGCTATTGCCGTCCTCGACCATGGTGCCAGGTCGAGACTCCGCTGCAATTGCAACACAGGTGTAAGATGTTCGCACCTACAAGAAAAGTTGGCAGAGATCATAATACATGGTTGTTATAGTTATAGTCGAACCAGTATTCAGTTGAGTAACTGGGGGGTGGGGTGGGGTACATGTTGGATATGCCAGGCGCGGATCCAGGATTTCTTAGGGGAGGTGGCCCAACTTTTTTTTTTTTGCTCCTGAAAATTTGAAAATCGCGCCGGCCGAAAAGTCGCTCAGTGGGGGGGGGGTAGTGAGCACATTTTTTTTTTTTTGATCCTCAAAAAAAATTTCAATTTGCACCCCCCCCCCCCTTGAGCACCAGGGGGGGGGGGGGGGCCAACCCCAAAAAAAGGTAAAAATCACGTGATTTTACATGATTTTTTTCTCAAGGGGGGGGGGGGGCCCGGGCCCCCCCTGGATCCGCCACTGGGATATGCCCCTCCCCCCCCCCCCCTCTCCTGCCATACTTGATATTTTGATTTTTGTTTTGTGTGTGTGTCTTGTCAGACAGGTACTTTGAAAGTGCAGACTACCCCCAACCCAACCCCTCCAGCTCTCCAGCAAAGACATATGAATATATCCATCTGCCAATTATACCCACGTTTCCATTATACTCCAGGTACACTGACATACTTATCCTTAACAACATACCAAATAAAAAAATTATCAAATTATCAAAACTCATATCATAGAGATATAACTCCATATCAGAGACCCTGGTGAAGACTAATTACGGTAAACAGTTATTTTAGACTTTTGTACCTGTTCAAATTAGATGTACTATTTGATATTTTGATGTTAAAGTTTCAACATTTTTATTTTTATCTCAGAATGTTGCTCCTTTGACCCCTAAATATGTGTAGATGTAAATGTGTCTTTTTAAACCCCATTTTTCCATATCACGATTTGACCATTAGTGTTAGTGATACAAGAAAGAATTAGTCAACGGTCATATCACGAGATTTTCATTTTTGAATGAAATGAATCGACACTGTCCGGAATCGCCCCGATATCAATCCCATGAATATATACTCACATTGTTATTCCTGCTGGACATGAGGATGCCACTGTATTCACGGGTCCAGTTGTCGGGGCAAGTAATCCTTCCAGGAATCATCAGAGTGGCTTGACGTCCTCCCCCAGTCATACAGGCAGCACAGGGGACATCCTACAGGAGGGGGGGGGGGGGAGATGTGGAGAAAGAATAGTTCGAAAATTTACTCATGTGTTCATTTTTTTAATGAAATACAAGTTGAAACATCAACCACCTCCAGATTTCCTTAGAAAAGAGATCCTACCACTGTAATCTTCACCCTCCCAACTTCGTACATCTTCCTCTAATCAGAATAATTATAGCACTTCTGTAACTTTCACATCCTTATATCTCCATTTGGATGTCATATGTATTGCTTTCCCTGCGCCACTTCTCACCCTCGCTACTTCTCACACCCTCAGAAAGAAATATTGGGCCAATGCCCATGGAGATCATATTGGGTAGCCAAAGTTGTTGCCCTTCCTGTACTCCAGGCTGTAGAGCCCACCCTTTCTCACTCCTCATTGCCCCTCTTCCCAGAAAAAAAGAATGATAGTTCCCATGTAACTCACATGCCCATGTAGGTCGGATTGGGTGCCAAAGTTGTTGCCGTTCCTGTACTCGAGACTGTAGATCTTTCCCCTGAAGTCCTGGCTGCCTCCTGTAGTCATGTCATACTCTGGATCGCTCACCATGCACAAGATGTTTCCTCCACCCCCTTTGTTTACTGACATGCTGCTGCCAGATGCTGCAAAACCTATACAACACCACCAGAAATAAAGTGGACATTTTATTTCAGTTCATTTTATCTATTCATTTTCAAGTCAAGACAAGAAAGAATATCACATAATCTTCTAAATAGAAACATATTTAATAAAACATCTGAAGTGGGAGGATCATAAAAAGCACCTAAATGCCTTGTTACTTAGTTAGTTCACAATTTAAATAAATTGGCATTGTATTTTTTGTAACTGTCACTACATTTTACTTTTATTTTGTCTGCATTAAAACACAAAAAAACAGCAAACAATCCTTGATCCACCTGTTAATGGTATTGATGCCTACAGCAGTAATTGTTTCTGATCTCGTACTTTTATAATGCCAATGCAAGAATGTTCAGATTTCAACAAAAACGAACTAACAGACACAATTTATATTGACTCTTATTAATATTTTACATGTTATGCCCTCCCACTGGCACATTAATTGGACAGCACAATAGTTTGTTATTAGGACATCATCACAAGTCTTCTTTACCATCCCCTACCCCGTCACCCTACCCAATTTCGTGTAAATTTAAATTATTCTTTAAGTTGACTGAGTTTGTATGAAGTGGTTGGAGGAGGGCACAAGCCCCCTGTCCCCCTCTGCCCTGTATCGGCCACTGATAAAATCTCTTACATTATTTTCCAAGCTGATTCAATGGTGATATCCTTAAAGCAACAAACAAAAACTTCAATACTTACCAGAATAAACCAAGCTGGATGTATCAGGGCAGTCCCCCACACCCCAGTGAAAGTAAACTGTTCCTGTAGCCGCCTTTACGGAAGCCTCCTCGGAGACAACATCGGCCCTCGGCGCCCCTTGAAACCTGGTACCGGGACCCTGAATTGGCAATGACAATGAAGACAACAATAAAAGGAAATGTATAGCGACAGCAGTAAATACATGTTTCTTTGATTAAGATAAGATTTCAACATTATACATCTGATTTCAAAGAAAGGAAGGGAAGTGGTATTTCTTTATCTGTCCATATCTGATGGATATGTTCACAGATGAAAGAAAGATAAGGAAATGATTTTGAACTATGTGTGTTTTCTCTGTGTGTGTGTGTTGGGGGGGGGGGGTCTCTCTCTCTCTCTCTCTCTCTCTCTCTCTCTCTTTCTCTCACATGTATTAGTAACATTTTGGTTAACGTTTGGTCGACGTTCTTTTTTTAATTTACATACAAATATGTCCATTCGGTCTATATTTTGAATAACTTGAATAAGTTCGGCTTAAGTCGATTTTTTTTCTTCTTCTGTATGTTCATAAATATGCAAGGACAGCGCCGTCAGGCGAACTTCTAAGCTGCTTCATTTTTAATTTTAAGCTCGAAGAAATTGACATTGACAGGTTTATCGTTGGATGAATTTAGAATGGTTTCCAACCTCGATTGAAAAAAAGACCTCTATGAAAATCAATCCACGGAAGTAACGGAAATTTTACTGAATATCTTGTTGGCGCGCCAACAATTGACTTACATGGGACATAATACCCAAAGTGTACTAGTCATGAACGGGGCAAAAATAATAACAATATTAAGGGGAGTGGCTCAATTCGTCTTTAAACCAGATGTAGTCATGCAGGCCGTATTTCAGACTCCAGCCGTAGCCAGGTCGTTTTTTTAGAATCCAGTCGTAGTCAGGTCGTCTCTTAGAATCCAGTCGCAGTCAGGTCGTATGTCAGACCCCAGTAAAGTCCTCTTTCAGACCCCAGTCTATAAGTCAGGTCGTCTTTTAGAATCCAGTCGTAGTCAGGTCGTCTCTTAGAATCCAGTCGTAGTCAGGTCGTCTCTTAGAATCCAGTCGTAGTCAGGTCGTCTCTTAGAATCCAGTCGTAGTCAGGTCGTATGTCAGACCCCAGTCAAGTCCTCTTTCAGACCCCAGTCTAAGTCAGGTCGTCTTTTAGAATCCAGTTAGTCAGGTCGTCTCTTAGAATCCAGTCGTAGTCAGGTCGTATGTCAGACCCCTGTCAGGTCCTCTTTCAGACCCCAGTAGTCAGGTCGTCTTTTAGAATTAAGTCGTAGTCAGGTCGTTTTTCAGTCTCCAGTCTTATAGTAAGATCGTGTTTCAGAATCCATTTACATTTTACAGCAAGATCATCTTTCATTCTTAACTCGTCATCATTTCGTCATCATGGTCATTTTTCAGTCTCCAGTCTTATAGTAAGATCGTGTTTCAGAATCCATTTACATTTTACAGCAAGATCATCTTTCATTCTTAACTCGTCATCATTTCGTCATCATGGTCGTATTGAGGTCGTCTTACGGAACTCATCCTAGTCCCATTATCATGACTCCAGTCATAGTCAAGCCATCTTTTAGAACAGTATCGTGGTAAGGTCTTCCAGGCTCCAATCGGAGTCAGGTATCTCTTAAATTCTAGTCGTAGTCAAGCTGTCTCTCAGACTATAGCCGTTGTCTGATCGTCTTTCAGATCCTCAGTCCCCGCGATCATCTTTCAGAGTCCGTTCATAATCCGGTCGTCTTTCATTTTCCAGTCATAGTCAAATCGTATTTCAGAAACCTCCAAAGCCAAGTCAGGTCATATTGCAGAAGGCCATGTTGTGGTCAGGTGGTCATTTGCGGAACAGGAAAGGTTGACGTGGACCTGAAGCTCATTCTGACAAGCTGTATTGCGGTCAAGGTGTACTAACCAAAGTTAACAAAAACTTTCGAAGCTGTCAGAATTTATCCAGGCATTTCAAAAATACTCATCGTTTTGGGAGCGACAGTATATACGACACTTATCTCAATGTTTACACATCCGCTGACCGTGTGAGCTTTTGGTAGACCAATTACAGTTGACATGGCGCTTGATTTGGTTGCCGAATGTTGTCTTCAAAAAGTTAAAATAAGTTACATGAGACCTTCATTCATGTTCCACTTTTAATGATAGTGTATCTGCATGTCGGCATGCAAGGACTATAGTGAGTAATGGCATTGTGTTCTTCCGAGTGGCCTTTCTCGAGATTCTTTGAAATTCCAGATTCATTGATTAGTTTATTCCGAAGGTTCATTTTAATCATCAAAAGATTACCTAGAGTTAAACAAAGACATATTTGATCCAAAATAGCTCAGAAGTGGCAACTAGTATATTAGGCAAATTTGTTTGTTTTTTTTGTTACCCGACTGCTAAGAACCTGAGGAAAGCATAATGTGTTTATGTTTTTTTATGCTTGTATAGGTAAGCAACCAGGGTACCAACGGCTTTAAGTCTTCTCCGACGGACTTGGTAATGAGGATAATGCCTTAGGCAAACGGAATTAGACCATCGGCTTGTTTTCAAACCCGGGATCACCGGGTTACGAGACAACAGTACTGCTCTACCACTGAGCCATCGCGCCATCCCCAATTGCCTTCTTTGGGGGACAAACCGTATCCTACAGCATGTTTTCAGTGAGTATTTAAACAGTTGTCCAACATTTGATAATAGAATGATTAGTAATTATGATAAAATATTATTGTGAAAGAAAATCCACAAAGGAAGTATGATATTACTATACAATAAGTGCCAGGCAAATGTGCCCCTTTGCCACATTTCTCAAGGGTTATAGTTTTACCAAATCTATTGTGATGTTATATAGGATTGTCATGTAGCTAATTAAATGGAGGCAATATTGCAAAAGCTTCTGTGTTTTTGACAATTCTTGTGTTTATTCTTTTTTGCCTGTGGGTTTTGTGTCGTTTGGCAAGTATATGGAAAACTAGCGACTGAATCCTTGCACTCCAACAGAGAAAGTGACTACATTGAATGGGGCAATTTACTTTTTTTCAAAATATCTCTCTGCTAAAATCATTATTGCAGACCAGCTAGATGAAATCAATAACCTTTTTGGAGGACACCTGTATATTACATCCTTTTGTTTTGTTGATGTATCTCAGATTGCTATGGTTGGGGGTCAAAGAGAGCAGGCTTTTCCCTTCTATCAGGATGTTTAAACTAATCACGTGGTACAAACGCGTGATATTACAAAGATTGAGGTGACGAGGTGATTTAAGGTCACGTCAAAACTTTGTTATGCACCTGTTTATTCTTCAATCGGTTCTTTTTAAATAAGATTTTTTTCTCCAATTCCTTTATATGTGAATGAATTTATATATATATATATATATATATATATATGTTTATTTAAATATATTTAATGTGGTGTAACCAGATATCTTTTTCATTTGTAACTAGCCGACCGTCATGTCATATTCGAAAGTTAAATGCTTGTGTCAAAATAAACACTAATAATAATAATATTCCGCTGTTAAAAATACTATTGATATCGCAGTGTCTTCTGATTTTGTTTGTTTGTTACGTTGTTGGATTGTTTCTTTTAAAAAAAAAAACTCATTTCAATGGTGTGGAAAATGTAGACAACTGCGTTACAAAAGTCCACCAAGCTATTAATAGACATTTCAGTGACATAATCATGAGCACAGCGATGTTACAAAGGTCTTATCTTTTAGACATATCAGAGGTTTGCAACCGCTTTCTTTCATGAGCTGGAAGGGTTTTAAACACACTGGACAATGAGAAGAAAAAAGTGATGAAAATCAATATAAATATGGCGTGCGGAAAACTAGCAGGGATTCACGATTTTGTCTGTTTAAGATATCAGTGAAAATTCCTGGATTGCCAATTAAATAATTATGCACAGAGCAGTCTACTATACGGAACAAAGAGCTGATGTTCTGATGTACATTTTTTCTTCAACATAGGCCTAATACAGAAGACATGACTAAATATAAAGATATGACTTTATTTATAAAAATTGAACAAATTGAAATCTTATATTCAACACAGAATATCAAATGTTCTATCTACAATGATTTTATAAAACGTTGTCGTAATTAATATGTTTAAGTCGGCACAAGTCTTAGTTATTTTGTTCATATTATTTTACTAATGGATTTTACAAAAGCAAATATCTTCAATCTCGTTTTATGCTTTTTATTTGTATGTGTGTTGTTTTTCTACTTCAAGATAGAGCAAGTTGAGATAACGATACGAATACATCTGGTATCTTAGAAGAATATCAGAAAGAAAGAAATATTTCAGTATTCATTTTAGTATTTCATCTAGTTGTCCACAAAGCAACCAAGGTTTTTGTCTTGTTGAGCCCAACCTACTTTTAGACTGAGACACACTAATTTGTGTAATTGATGATGAGTCACTTTAGGCTGCTTTTGAGATTAATTCATTTTGGAGTACATGATCGCACTTTTTAATAGCGAGTGAAAGATGTCTGTATCGTCGATTAATTGGTAGAACATGAGATTAATCGATAGACCACATCAGAGAGATCGGAATTGAAAAACCACGATATACATTAAGAACTATGAGACCGCACTGTTTCCTTTCGTTTCTTTTTTGTTTGTTTGTTTCAAATCAAATTATAGCAGTTAATATGACACTAATTCAATCTAAAATTGTGTCAAAGGTAAAGGTGGATTAAGTGTTCAAAAGGATGGTAAATTAAAGAGGATATAGTTTTCCTCTTGACTTGTGTGTTTGCTCTCTTTGTCAAATCTACAACTTTTGTCCTTTTTAAGGAAAATAATTTTTGGGGTGTGTTTTGGTTTACTAACTACTTGACCAATATATATATTTTTTTATACTGAGTACTTTTTGGTCGACCTTTTTATACAAGGACTGTAAACCGAAACTGGGATACTCGGGGAAGAAGGGGAAAAGATTCGTGTTTTGATAGCCCAGTTTTATACCCATCGTGACAGATGCCATGTCGTTATAAATTAGGTCCATGTTATAAGAGTGACGACTGTGATTATTTTGGTTTTGCAATTTGCGGAAAGCCATGCACTGTATTATGCCATCCTTCAACCTGGATAAAATGGCGTAGTATGGATCCAACAATTTAGGATGAGGTGTTATAATAGGAGGGTGGGGTGTCTTACTCGTTGAAATGAATGCGAATTAACAAGGCCATCGATTATAGGACGGTGATTGCGAAGTCTTTTCATTTTTTTTTCTCGGTCCTCTTACTTTTCCTTTCTTTGTCTTCTTTCTATCTTCCCCTCATTGTTACTTTTTTTTTTTTTTGGGGGGGGGGGCGTTCAATTGAGTGGCATGTACCTACCCGTCCCCTTGTCCCTCCCTTTTCTACGCCACCGCCTGGATTGTAATAGAATGATCGATGAATCAAAACATTCAAATGTCGAAATGTTTTATTTAGTTAATGGAAGTTTGTGATTGTAGCTCACAAATGTCGGTCAAAGACGGAAGGAGCGGTGATTGACACAATTTTAGTTCGGTTGTTGCTATTTCCACTTTCAAATTCACTATTAAAATCACCTTTTTAAAAATTCTATTATTAATCTTATGAACCTACAAAGATAACATCATGTTTTCTTTTGATCTGTCTGTAAAAAGCTACGTCATTAAAAGAAAACAGTATATGGAAATAGGGTGCGGTTGCCTTGCCTATGAAATGAAAGTGATTATTCGTGAAGTATTAAGCTTACATTCGCTTGACATCTCATCGCCGAAGGTTTCTCATAAACGCCCTTTTTTGTATATATTGTGAGGATCAAATTTATGTGTTTTTTTTAAATAAAAGGATAAAATAAAATCCATTGATAATAATCTAGACTGGATGCAGCATTTTTAAAATACCCTTAACTAGAGCTGAACAACTTGATAAATTAAAGTATAGTTTTGATAGGGGGAGTTTTTTTTTAAATTTGTGTTGGTTAAAATGTTTTTCTGGTCCAGACTAACCTAAAATAATACATGACTTATAATTACAATTCAGGACAACTTTTCTACACTTTTAAAATGTCTTTCTAGAGTGCAGAGTCTTCAGTGTTAGAAATACACATATTATGACAATTCCAGTGCCATGATACATGACCGCTAAGTTTTTCACCTTGATATCGGGTCCAATTCCTGTTCTTTGACCAGAAATAAAATCACTTCCTTTATCAAACACAACTACTTTGTGCAACAGGTGAAACTCGTATCACTTGTAAAGTCTCTTTACCCCTCTTCCTTATTATTATTACCATATTTTACAGTAGGCTTGATGGTAACGTTGATCTAAAAAGCGGTTCGAACCAGTTCAAAGTTTGCTGACCAGTGTCCAACGACTTTCGACCTCTTCCAATAACTATATGACAGGGGCGTTGATCTATATTATGGATTGGAGGGGGGGGGGGCTGCAATGATGTTTCAATAAGCTTTGTGGCAACGGAAAGTTTTTGTAAGACTGTAGATGGGGCGGCATTGCCCCCCCCCCTTTTTTTTTTTTAATGGGAGGGGGCGAGTAGAAAATGTTGATAAAATAGTCTGTTACGAATAAAAGGTCTATTCACGATTGGGTGAAGGATGTGAGTGAGGAATAAATTAAAACTTTTCCATCCATTTCCAATGTTGCAGTATAGAACTCTGCGTACTTTTTTAAATATTATCATATCAATATTACCATTTGATTTGATTTGATTTGATTTGCTTTATTGGTTTCTTCTTCATCTTCTTTATCATCATCTTCATCAACATCTTCATCACTTGTATCTCCCCGGTAACGTGTTAATTATTGCACCCCATTATGCCTAAGGTTATACGCGTAAATAGCCGCTCATATTGCGAGGTCGTGTGGTGACCGAGCTGAAAAATGTTCATGGAAAAAAAAGTGCATCGCGATATAATGCTTCATTTTAAACTGAACATTTGTCCATTTCCTGCATGAAAAATAGTCTCTTCAGGATCCATCCATTATTAATGAATCCCCAGTTCCTTTGAATAACATTTCTTCTCCTTTTCTGAATATTAACGGGCCTACCCCCCCCCCCCCCCCCCCTCTCCATTCAATCCCGCGAGCGACGCTACAATATTGTTACCAGTTTCTCGTGCAGATGTTTCTTTTTAAAAGGGAGGAGGGGTCTCAAGAAGTTAATAGTTTCCCTGCATATTTTTTTCTAGAATGTAAAGGGCTATACGTGAAAAAGGGAATAGTGCCACATCTTGCTATCGAACTGCATAAGCTCACCGTATAATCAGTTTTCTCCATTTATTTCGCTTGGCATGAAAAAACAAAACAAGGAGAGCCATTAAAAAAGGAAGCCGTTGTAGGGAAAAGAAACAGGGGTTTATTTTTCTTGGCTCGTGATGTTTGACTCCAAAATAAAAACAATCTGAATTTTTCTCATGTTCTAAATTCTTCAATTTGACCATAAATGAATGTCAACTCCTTATATACCAAATTTCTTCTTTGTAATGGAATAAATATTTGCCAGATGCCGGATTGTTTGCTGTTTCGAAAGCGTTTTTTTTTTCTTTTCTTGGCGGCTAGTCCCCCCCCCTCCCCCCCCCCCCCCCCCGTCGAATAATAATCTTTGATAACCAACAAGCCCTCATCGTCTCGAGCATAGGTGGGGTGGGATGGTGGGGGAGGCGGAGCAATCCCCCCCCCCCCCCCTGGCTCCACCTCTATACATTATGTATGTGATGTAAGACAGATAAGACACCAAAGACAATTCAGCAAGTCTATTACGACTTGCTGAATGCAGTTAAAAAGATCTCCATTCAGGTGGGAAATCGGTGCCGATAAATAACTGTCAACCATGGACAGTTTCACACCTGTACTACGGATATTCAGCAGGAGACACAGTCCAGTTAACCGTATACATAACCGGTTGTGATATTGTCAGCATATAAATATCCTCTTCCCTCTTGTGCAAGAAAAACTCTTTCTTGCACAAAAAAGAAAGTTTCATGAAAAGAAATAAGAAGTATTATTATTCAATGACAAAAAGAGGAGTGAGATAAAAGACACAATGGTCAGCGGAATTATTAAACAGAAAAAAGTGTGACGCGAATTGTTTCCCTTTCCGGAGTAAAACTGTGTCAATTATAGGTCGTTGGAGATTTTATAGGTTTGTTGAAAGATGTATACATGTACTGAAAGGTGATTATGCAGTACTATATAGGATACTATAGGGCAGAGGTGTCCATCTCGAGGGATATGGACAAATGCCCACAAATGATCGCTAAATGACCTGGATCGGCGTCCCAGGGGTTAATCTATATTATGTATTTTTGAGGTATGTACAATTTTCTTTACGTTTTGATATGTTATGTAAATCAATGAAGATGTATGTTTTGCATATTTTGTACTGAATGAATGCAATAAAGAATGCTACAAAACAAAAAATAGGGATCGGGTCAAATTAAGTGGCCCTAGATTTACGGAATGAGGGCGATCGAATACAGTTGATTAGACTTTATTCCGACTTTATCCACCATTCTTGCTAACATCATTATTGCCGATTGTATCAGGACAATCACACCCTGGACAATCACTCCCCGGAAAATTACCCCCGGAAAAGTACCCCCAAAGGACAATACTCCCCCCCCCCCTTCCCGGAAAATTACCCCCGAGTATAACCGCTCCCGAAGACAATTACCCCCACGGAAAATTACCCCCCCCCCCCCGTAGAACATTACCCCCACATTCGGGAGATACAAACTATTTTCCACGGGGGGGGGGGGGGGGGGTTGTCCTTGGGGGTTATTTTCCGGAGGGTATTTTCATGGGGCTTTCTGGGGGATAATTTTCCTAGAACCATTGCCGATTGGTCTGGATGCGGGATGAAAATTTGTGAGTTAGACTTACGACATGGCATTTCCATTTTCAAGTCATTAATCTAACATTTGCCGCTCTTGACCCAGGTGAAGTGAGTACCTATTAAGGTTTATCATTGAAATAATGCAAGGCCGGAATTATAGCACATTAGGAGGAAGCGGTGTTATGATTGGAATATTATCATGATTATCCGATCATGATGTTTCCAAGATGTGAATAATATTGATATAAACATGTAACATACCAATCTTATTATATAGTATCTTCTATCAAAAGCGCTCTATAAACATCAACTCAATGTTGAAAGTGGTGTTAAAGGAATACATCTTTATCGTTTACATGAACAAATCGTCGATGTTGTTCAACAGGAATTAAGTACTGAAATTCAAAGAGGTTCAGTATAATTAAAATCAGGTAACAATCAAATTCAGGGAAGAGTTACCTCCATTGCATTTCTCAGTTGATCCATTGCATGTGTTTGGTTTAACATCTGTATTTCTTGAGCGTGGATCAGTTCTCTGTTTGTCATCAGAACGGTGTTTGCCCGACATAGCTCCACGTAGACTGCAACCAAACCGAGCAGCGCTCCACAAGCAATGAAGACAGCTGCCACTGTGCAGTATGGTATCATCCATCTGTTAGGAATTGAGCACAAATTATTGTCGATTGTCATGATAACTGTGTACCATAACCCAAATATGTTTGTTTTTTCTCTCTCTTTTTTGGTCTTTATGAGGGGTCCACACTTTACAAGACATGCTTTAAGTGGAGCCCTCCATTTTCACTTGACATATAAATATACAACAACATTTTGATTTTTATTCTTGATTTAGATTGTATAATATGATTATCTTATAATATTCCTTGTAACTTAATTAAGAATAATATACTAATGTTTTTTTTACAATGCATGACAAATAACATCAGCACTTGTATGACTACTTTTGTATACTTTGTAAAATGTTGTTTGCAATTTATTTATTGTATATAATTTGTATTTTCCTTGTTGAAAATGGAAATAAAAACTTGAACTTTAACTTGAACTTGATTCGTGTGCTGTGAAGCATCGTATTATAACATGAATGGCTGCAGACTGTTTCGAATCAATGTAATTATGTTTACATCCTATACGAAGTATTCTTTTCAATAAAAGGAAGTTAAGGAAACGGTTAAGCTCAAAGATTATGAAACCGGTGTAAACATATCCGTAAAAGAAAAACTACTTTGAACATATTGTGATCATAATAGGCCTGACAAAACTCGCGGTTATAATTCTCCCCGGTAATTCTCCCATTAAACAACATTTAATGATTTGTCAGCTAAAAATCGTTTATTTGTACATTTGGACAATTATTAATTTCCCAGAAATTGAAATCCAGGCATCTAATTCTCATGAACTCTACGTGACTTATTCTTTGTTAACAAAGAGTACTATGAACTGCCATAGAAAATTCAGTGTTTTGGGGACAAATTTCGTGTCATAATAATTCGTGAACTCATTCAAGTAGCCTTGGAATACATTTCTCGTATAAATTTGTTTTAAAAGAATGTTGGAAAGATCAGTTTTGTAGATCATAGAGATTATTCCAAATGAACTTTCACTGAATTGGCGAATGTACGTAGGTATAACTTAAAAATGTTTCCTTAACATATTAAACGACAAGCCTTTTCCTTGGATTTTCACATCTTTTTTCCCCTTCCTTTCCTCTTATTCTTCTTCTTTTCTTTTTTTCTTCTTCTCTTCCTTTTTTTCTTCTGTTGGCCAACAAAATTCAGTCCATTAATATGATTCTTTAAAAAATCTGTTGTGAGACAAACCGGCAACAGTTGGTCTCCAGTCCATTTCCGAAAATAGTCCAGCTCCTAACTTAAACCCTTTAAATAACACTATACAACCAAACTGTGCTTTTGCGATTAACACAAATGTTACAAAAGGAAGGAAAAAAATTAGAGCTCAGCCAGTATCTTATAAATCGATAAGAATTTATGTTGTTGTTATTGTTTGTATGTACAGAATTATCGATGTTTTATCATAACTTAATCACAATTATAATTAATAAATGACAACCATTTGTTAAGCTAAGATCCTCCTTTGTCATTTGATGCAACTCATATGATGCATATTTCACGCATGAGTGATTAAAATCAATTTGAAGAGAGGGAACCAAAAAGTTATTTGGCGGACAGTATCTGAATTTCCAAAAAGAAAAAAAAATCACATTTCTAGAAAGATCAGTTTCTGCCCTTTCATGACACCTCAATCAGGAAAAATGAGCAAGGAATAAAAAACGTTCTGTTTGTTTAAAGTGATGCTTGCATTTCCATAATTGTATTAAACGAATTCGTTTTCATTGGCTGCCTGCCGTAGCAACAAACGGAATGGACAAAAGACTTAACTCCGTTTCGTTGACGATCAGCCATAGACGAAAGATTTCTCCTTGAAATTCAATATACCGTCCGCCAAATGACTTTTGGTTTCCTCTCTTCAAATTAATTTAAATCACTCATGCGTGAAATATGCATCATATGAGTTGCATCAAAATAAAGAGGAGGATCTAAGCTTTACAAATAGTTGTAATTTATTTATTATAATTGTTATTACGTTATGATAAGACATCGATGATTCTCGGTTTCGTTTTTTTTCTGGGACGCACTGTATATATATATATATAGAATAAATAATTTAATGTCGATCCTCCGTCACGGCGATATACAAATCGTAATAATTAAAACAACCGAAATTAAAATCCTTTAGAGAGTTCTCTTCTTCACCATGACTGGTTTCAATTTGATTTCTTCAGATAGAAGAAAAAGTATTATGATTATAACAATTGCAATGACGGAAACTGATCATGATGAAGAAGTGAACTCTCAAGGCTTTTAATTTCAATTGTTTTAATTAATATTTGTATATTGCCGTGAAGGAGGAATATCCAAATTGAATTATTTGTTTATATTGTGGATGAAAAAAAAAGTAATTTAACAACATACCTGTGTTTATTCATCATATTGTTTCGGATGAGCTGTTTGTTAAGATGGGTGTCGTAGCTGGCGTAGTCGAAATGGACTTGATCAAGCCCTTTATCGCAGACGACGGTGGTCGAAGCAGACGATCGAGATGATGAGCACTGGTCTGATTTCCCGTCCATGGAACAGCAGATGGGATTCTCCATACGTCTTTTTGCAGCTTAAGTAGGTATTCGTCAGCGTCCACACAACACTAAGCGCCTTCTAGTTCAAACACGTTCGGCTCAAAGTCGGCGGCGAAGGCGAAGTTCAGGATCGCGTTGCGTTTCGCTGAAAACACTCTCAAGCGTTTTGAAAGTGATTACAAAAGAAACGCGTTTGTGGATCAAGATTTCAATAAATCTTCAGACGCAGGCGGTTTGGATTTGATGTTTCCAAAAAATAAATACCGCTAGACGATTCAAAACATCTGGTCTGCTCATGGACGTCTGCTCAAACCAATGAGCCAGCTTAATGATTTCGCCTGCTATTTATAGCAGAAGATCGCGAGAATGGTTTTGATTTTTTTTTTTTAACAATCTCAACACGGTCGCATTTTAGAGGCTTGGTGTTGGTTGCCATTTTTGCGCATGCGTATTAAATTAGACCTTTGATAAAGGAAGTCGGATCTTTCCCAACCTTTTTCTATTATTTTGATAATAAACTCATTGTCATTTCGAGAGCGATCTCGTATGGTCCAAGGTTACATCGCCAATGACGTCAGGGAGGGGAGGGGGAGCTGCTTCAAAATAAAAATCCATTACTTAGGCCATGTCAAATATCGTACAATCATAGAAAATGAAAATGTTTGTTAGTACACTTACAAAAATGACGTCACTTAGATACTTATCATTTCTTCCTCATTATCATGATTAAGACTTGATAAATTTAGAATCAAAAGCAAAAGTATCCTTGCTGAAATGTTCACTTTTCTATAGTAAACTACTTAAGCAAATGAAATTGATAAATTATGTCCGACACCCGAACTTCCACACCCCATTCTAAATGCCCTCGTATTATGAAAAACTAGTAATATGCTGCAAACATAATTATATAGATATTTTGTCCCTCGAATATGTGCATGATATTATATTAATTCCATCTTTGCGTGTGATCCGGCACTAAGTCGAATCCTTATCGCGTCGTACCGGGGAGCTGATGTGCCACCCCCCCCCCCCCAAAAAAAAAGCATTTTCTGTGTGAAGAAAACTTAATAATGATAATAACAATAACATTCATGATCTGGATTTATTTCGCGCGTAATACGAAGTACCGTCGCTAAGCGCTGTACATATATTATTATCCCGGTCATCAGATTCATTCTCGCACAATGTGCACCATCTCCAATCCCTAGGCGTATTCCTACCACATGGTCACTGTGAAGGGCATATTATGGCAAATACTATGACACAAAGGCTTTTGTCATCCTACCAGGTCCCCATTTCCTTCCTGGGTATGGAGTGGCAAAAGTAGATTAATGCCTTGCCAAAGGACATTAGTGCCGTGTCGGGGATCGGACCCGTGACCTTTGCATTTTGAGTCATGTGCTTAAACCAGTCGACTACGACACTTGTACTCTCTAATAGAAACATGCAGAACCTTACAACGTTCCTCGGAGGAGAACAGTTTCTTTGAATTTCAATTTCAAAAAACCTTTTAGAACCATCTTTTTTCTGAGAACATATTGAAATTATGTCATGCAATCAATAATGATACTGACAATCTGAAATCAATTTGCAAAGTATGACTCTAAGTTTCTAACAGTGATATATTTTAAGATGAAACAAATTAATGTTTTGTTTTTAAAACTTGTGAAGAAGAGCGATAATTAAGCGTACGTGCGCTGTAGAATTCACACGTTTGATCTGATTACGATCTTGATCTGATTTCAACATAGTTTCACTGACTAATACTTTAGTTATAATACCCAAAGACAGTTTACAAGGCACTGACATCCATTAAGGCTGTCGTTAGGACAAGGTTCCAAGAATGTTTAATGTAGGGCGGTCATTGCGATATATCAATAAGCCCGTCCATTGCCCATCAGCCGATTGTGATAGTCTATATTGAAGAAGAGGGATTAAAGAGCAAATAGGATTTTCCTCAGTTTTAGGGGGGTGGGTGGGGTGGGTGGGGTGGGTGGGGTCCTCTCAAGAGTAAAAGAACGGAGGGGCGAATGTAGCACTGAAAAGCCTCTTTTCCATGTTTTTTTTTTGTGTTCAGTAGGAGGTTGCGGCGTGTTCGCATTCACTCTGGATATGCGTATGGTTAAGAAATAAAGGCAACCTTGCTAAAATAAGGTTAATGGTTATGAGAGTTTTAATTTATTATTATCATTTTGTTGATCCCCCAATCAATGCTCGTACTAAATGTTCTTTACTTACTCACTACCAGCTTCCTTTATGCGCTGCTTCTCTTATCTCCCCCTTACCAGGAGCGGTTCTAGAAGGCTTTTTATTGGGGGGGGGGGGGTTGAGTCCCCAAATCCTCATTGGAATCACTCTACTGCCTTAACCTCTCCAACTTCCCCCCTTTGAAATTTCCTCAATTCAATCCAAATATTCTCATTTTTTACTTCTTCGTTATGTTTGTCTTGGTCTTTCTATTTTCTGGTATACATGCGTCAATTGTGTGCATGATTTTGACATACACAGTTCGTAATATTTATGAATGCGAGATATCTGCCCCCTCCCTTGCAATTTTAGCGGCGTATCAAAAATTGGAAAATAAGGGGACGCCCTCCTCATAGCATGTAGACGAGGCCGGAGCTTCCGAGGCCGAGGCCGAAGCCGAGACGGAGGCCTAGGTATTGCCTTCGATATCGAGGCCGGAGTCTCTGAAAATGAAACTGAGGCCAGATGTTGTTATTGTATATTTTTAATGTTATGCCTGGCTTAATCCCATCTTGTTTGTGATGATCCCATTGTTAAAAACACAAACGAATTGTAACAGGTTAATGTAATAGCTCATGGCTAAGTATTTATCGGGAAGACACGTACTATAATAGTAACCTTCTCGCACGTATGATATGTTTAACAGAGTAAACTTCTCAATGAAATACTACATGTATGGCTAATAGGACCTTGACCAGCCGGTATAATGTATCTGGTCATCCGATGACCAATACCAACTGCAAGTTACATTGAATATATCTTGGGCTTGAAACCGGGGGGGGGGCGTCGGACCCCAGTTTTTCATTATACTGGAGACGCCACTGACCTATATATCCACGTGCTTTAGTAAATTATGACAAGCTAATGCACTACAAACAAGTTTGGATAAGACAATGTCATCTTGCTTAATGGCGTTATTGTTTAAATTTGAAATTCAAAAGATTTAAATGATTTTGAAAATCCAGTCATGATGGCCTACTTTATTCCAGTTTTGCTTTTCACGTGCCTCATACCAAAATAGGAGCAAAGACCGCATAAAAAAGGGTACGTTTATAGATCATATTGAACAGATGATAACATTTAAAAGAACGGAGGCGTGATGGCTCATTAGTAGAGTAATGGTCTCGTAACCGGGAGGTCCCGGGTTCGAATCCAAGCCGATGCAATAGATGCAATAGATCCATTTGGTAAGGCATCAATCCTCATTACCAATTCCTCCAGAGAGGACTAAAAGCAGTCGGTCCCCTGGTTGTTTTTATGCTTACACGCACACGCATGGTTTTTAGCAGTCACGTAAAACGAGCTAACCAACCAATATCACAGCAAGCGAGCTGTGATATCTTTTTGGTCTTACTCATGAATACCATAACAAAGCGGGAACTATACACAATCAAACAATATACCCCACAGTTATGAAGAATCTATTTCCAGCAACTGCATTGTTTTACAGTAAAGTGATATCAAACCATTCTCATTCTGTTATTCAAAATAAAATCAGTCAATGGCCTAAGTATTGTTCTGTTAGTCTCTTGTATAGTAGAATTCGATTTGACAGGAAAGGCATATTTTCTGGATATAACAAACGGAAAATGTATATTTTCCCAATCGAACTAGTTTTAGAAACCCTGGTTCAATCGTTATAATGATTATGGAGGGGGTGTGCAATTTGAAAGTTCGACATTAAACATAGTAAAGAAATTGGGTACAAAGCCCTCCTTTCATGAATAACAAAAGGTACTTCTTTTAGGAAATTGTGTGTGTATATATATATATATATATATATATATGGATAAGGCAGACTAATGGAGCATGGTTGCAACTCCGAGTTTCACGCCTTGCGAGCGATCATCAGGCAACTGGTAGCATGATTACTCTACAATCTACAATACGTTCAAAATAAGGAATACAATACAATACAAAACAATAAGATTTATGCTCCATTAGTCTGCCTTATCCAATATATATTTTGCTCTGCCCATAAGCATTGAGTACTGTACGGAGGAATAGACCAAATCTAAGTATATATATATATATATATATATATATATATATATATATATATATATATAATTATCATTGTCTTTTAAAAAAGTTTCATTTCCCAACCTATCGTCACCCTAACACTTCGTCTAATACACAATGTTCCTCTCTTCACACCATATTTGAGATTACGAGAGCTGGAAAATGACAATAAAAATAGCGTGTAATCTTAATATGAAAAGATTTCGTCGTAATCCAGTCATGCAAAAAGACGCATATACCGTAATACTAAACTTTGACCAAAAAGGATTGTTGCATGAAGTTGTGGGGACACGGAGTCCATGATCTGGAATTAAGTTGATCATTCGGATGTAGAGCGGAAAAGAATGGTTCCGTTTAACGCTCTGAGATCAATAGGGCATTGGATGAAATATAAGATACACTGGAAACAATTATGGCTTCGTGTTTATATTAGAAATAATCATGCCCTTGTGTGTTTACAAGCTAGGTCGAATGGACTTGGTGGGAGGTTGTTTAGCTTCTGGTGGCGTAACTACGTTAGGGGCAAGGGGGCATCCGCCCATTACATGGCCCCCCCCCCCAAAAAAAAAGAAACAGCGACAGAAAAAAAGTAAAGGGGGAGGGCAATGTGAATAGAAGATGATCCGACACACACTCTCCCCTCACTTGAAGGTATTGTTCTTTTGAATTCCATCGACCTAGTAAGAACAACGCCCCCCCCCCCTCCTGCCCTTATAAAACCCTGGTGCCCGCTGAAGTGCTAGTAGCACGCTACGCCTCTCATTAACATGGAAATATTATTTGGTTGTGAGTCACCTTTATATAATGTGTTGATTGTGAGTCTTGACAATAGTTGTAGTTTGTGCCAAATTTTAAAGTATTTCTTGTGAAACTAAACCTAAAACATAAAATTTACTACACTAACATTATGACGAGATCATAATAGCTCAAATACTTAATCAAATACAGCGAACTTGGAAGTGCTGCATGAATACTACATGCACAAAGGCGAATCAGCAAGGGCGATTCCCCCCCCCCCTCATTCTTTCTCTCTCTCTCTCTCTCTCTCTCTCTCTCTCTCTCTCTCTCTCTCTCTCTCTCGATCTAGCTCTCTAGTCCACAGAATAGTCTGGAGAGTATTGCTCTACCAGGGTTAGGAAGTGTTGAAGCATAATTTAGACCATTTGGAAGCAGTTTTCTAAATTCCGGGAGCTATTGTAAACATTGAATTGAATCTCTGCCCATCTATGCCTATATATTTCTTAATATAATTCTTCTTCAATGTATGCGGGGGGGGGGGGGGAGCAAGGAAAATGTGTGATTGTTCTTTGATCTTGATTATTAAAAACTTAAATTAATCAAAATATCTTTTTTGAATACTGTAATTAAGTTTGCATTCTAATGAATTTTAAATCTAAACAAACTACACGTGCTATATTTACCCTTTTTCTTCTTTTTTCCCCCAACATTTCGGGGGCATGGGTCCCTTTTCCCACGGGATCGATGCCCCTGCCTTCCAATGACTACATTTCAAACGCATTTCAAATAGATAATATTTCTGCACCCCACAGGCGAAATCGAATCGGGTGTATTTCACTTCCATTATCACACTAAGTGCCTTGTCCAATAATTGCTCAAACATTACTGTTTTAGTGAGGTTAAAGTCAAGTGCGTACATGATTTTAGTTTTCCGTTTTCTTCTATAGCCATGATCATGATCCCTTTGGTTGTTTCATCTGATAAAGAAATGTTCTGACCGCAAAGAGGTACTTTCGATTGATCACTAGCTCATTTAACTGATATCGCACCGACCACTAACTGAACTTGACCATGCTCACTGTCTTACAAATAATATCCTTCTGACCTGGAAAATAGATTTTAGAAGAGAGAAGAGAAAACACGATCTTGACTACTTTGTATTTATCTGGTACGAAAACATCCTGACCACAAATCGAGTCTTTCATTTGACGACTCTCTCATTTTAACTGATATCGATCTGACCACTAATTGAATCTGGCCCTGCTCTATGTAATCTTCAGACAGAGGTTTAAACAGTTTAAAACAATGAAAAACTTTCCTGATTTTTACAAGCCATCATCTTGAATCTTGAATACTGTGTCGTTCTTCTGATACAGAAATGTCCTGACCACAAAGAGCGACTTTCGTTTGACCAGTACCGGTATTTCATTTTCCTATATCGCTTTAAGAACATCTGACTGAACTTAGCTATTCTTTCTGTCCTTCTTACTGAAAATGCCAAATGAAAACATCTTTCCTGCATGTTTTCTCCCGTCCATGATCTTGAATACTGTGTAGTTTATCCGATACAGAATTAATGTTCTGACCACAAATAGCGACTTTCGTTTGACCAGTATTTCACTTATCTGACTCATATATACCACTCACTGAACTGTGGCATGCTCTCTGTATTCCAAATAGCTTCCTAATGAAAAAAAAAAACGTACAAAAAAAGAAAAAGAAAACTTTCCTGTTTTCTGCTAGCCATGATATATTTTGTTAAAGTGACAGAGTGTTACCGCTGGCATGTGGTTTGACCGTCGTTTAACTTCAGTCCTCATGATAAACAAGGTTGAGAGTTCGAATCCTTGTCCGGTACTACAGCGTTCTCGGATGTGGCACTTAGATTTTAATTATGTTTGCATCCGTACAATTGTGTTTATTCAATATTTGATATTTTCGTAATAATTGTATGCATCATATTCTAATGATAAGAATGTAATAACTTAATCTCAAGTCCTTCTTTTCATTTTATGTATGTATTGCTCCGATGTACATTCAAACATGGACAATTTGTTTGACTAACATTGATAGAGAGGTGAAGCATTTACTCATGCATTTGCATTATATAAAATCATGAAAAGCAGCCGTATCCGGACACCTAACCCCTGGACAACCACCCCCAGATAACCACCCCAAGGATAACCACCATCTTGAACAACTACCCCCTAGGGCAACCACCGTCTCTAGGACGACTACCCCCGGGACAATTACCCTCTAGGATGATTACCTCCCCAGCTCACTATACCCTAGGACAACCTAAGTTATCCAGGGGGAAGTGTCCTAGAACCCAAGCAGAATATACATAATATAGATTTTGCGTAATTCAACCCTTTTATTCAAAGTAGTCTCTCTCGACCCTAGTGTAGTAACTTGGTACTTAGTAAGGGAAGGCATTCCTTGACTATTGAAGCGCCTTGATCACCCTGTTCTGCAGTATTGTGAACGATGTGTGTCTAATGTGTAGAGCTGTGGTCACGTACCCGTCGTGATGCGTCGGTTCCCAGGTTCGAAAACCCAAACCAAGGATATATTGCAGGGAGGGGATGGGGCACAGTTTCCCCTTAAACGTTTGTTTTCATGGGTTTGGTATTGGTTTAATAGGTGAATCTTCTACTGTGTTTACTTCACTGAAAATCTATATGTTTGTTTGTTAGCATCATACGAGGGATTGTAGCGACTAACCGAGAATATTTACGATTTTTATAAACTAAAATGTTACATTCTCATGCTTGATACGTGTAGAGCACACTAGAGCATACATTGGAATATGTAGCATGATGCTATTTCGTCTTCTTGGCAACTTTACAACATTTTCGGGAGACGATACCACTTGTTTCCTACTTTTATTTGAGGGGAACGTGCCCCCACAACCTTGACCCTCTATCATTTAACTGACATCAGATGAGCAAAAGATCTGGTGAAATTTATTCCGGTATCATTTATATTTGAACTTTAATGATTATCTAAATATATTTTTGGCAAAAATAACAGGAAGTTACACTCGGAAACCTGGCACCTTATTGTAGTTTAAAGCTATAGAAAGACAACACATGCCAATATGCTATATAAAAGCTTATCTCAAACAGCAATGTTACTTGGTTAGTCTTATCTGATTGTTTCCATTGGTAGATGTAACACTGTGGTATGCAAAGGGTGTAATCTATATCTCATAACGATAACCTTTAAGGTGCACAATTATTAATTGTCTCATTTAATTCATGACTTTCTTTAATGGATTATATTCGGAAGTTTCGCTGTATATCAACTTAATATATTCCATGACCAAGATGACTAGGTAAACAAACTTTTTGTTCACAATAATTTTAATGATACTGGTTGATGCCGGCAATTTCCTTTCTTCTACTTTGCTCATGCTTCTAATGTCTCTGTTATTCACCCCTTACGCTCCTCATCCTTAATCACAGTAGTTGTCCCAAGGAAGAAGGAGGAAGCACAGTGTCCCCCTTTCCTGGCCAAAAAAAGTCTTGTACACTCTTTTCAGCATGTGCCACACCACCCAGTTTCAAGACCCCCCTCTTTTCTTCTATGGTACTTTGGACAATGTGCCCCCCCCCCTCCCGAAAAACCCTGGATCCACCAAAAAACATTCCTTTATATACTTGCAAATATTTTTCCTTCTCATTCACAGTTATGTTTGAATAACAAAACAACAAAAAACAAAAACAAAAAGCACTCATGCACTTGCTTCCACAACAAAACAAAAATAAAGTTCTAGATTTAGTTCAGTATCTTCATTCATATAATTATTTCTATTTAAAGATTCAAAGATTTCAAATTTATTCATGTTTCCAACAAAACATTACAAATCAATTATAAGCATTTCAAACAAATTTAAGAAATACATGTTGGAAACAGAGGGGTCCACTAAAAAGCAATGCTTGTACAAATGTGAACACCTCAAATGAAACTTAGGAATAATGAGTAATTACATTAACTAATTTGTAACTACAAAAAAAAAACACTTTCCACGATTAAGGAAGATTTAATAGCAAAATTTGGTGTCATCTTATTAATTTCCAATTGCTCGAAACCCATTCTTTAAAACTCTTGACAAGATTTTAGAGCTCCTTCAGTGTCAACAGTTATGATGTACTTTACAGATATTTCTGAGAAATAAACGTTAATCTTAATATGTTTGTGTAACTACCTGAATGAACTAGTGATTAAAATTAATCTCATTCCTTCCATTGATCTCTTTTCTCAACAGAAATCCTTTAGTACCAAACCAAATCTCAATCATATCTAAGTAGAGAGCTGGTGGCGTTACTTTTAATAAATGTAATGCCTTTGAAGTAATCCTTCCACTTTTCTAGTCAAATATCTAAAATCGTTTATCCACTTCATCATTCATTCTCCATATATAAGTCTTTTCATCCACATAATCTTCTGTACACGATTGAATAGTTTAAAATCTACCATTCTAAGTCCTTCTTTATCATTAAGTGATAAAGAAGGACTGGCCTTGGTGGAAATCAATCGGTTGAAGAAGAAAAAAAGCGGGTTTCGTGAGCATGGTCATGTCGCTAGAGGGGGTTGTCGAAACATTTGTTCACCGTTTTGTTAAGTTTACAAATCCTCCTTCGTAAGGTTGGATATACTGTATATAAATGGCTATTGCGTTTTGTTTTTTTAAATCATTTACCGGGAGTTTATTGATATGGATTTTAAAACTGTCGAACGACATACCTGGTGCAAATACTTTTTCAAAACTATACCAAAATTAAGGGCCGCAAAACGGCGAGTGGTAAAACTCGCCAAAGGCGCCAAGTTTAAGACTTCTCCAATTTTACAAGGCGCCGCGGCGCGCCGTTGTGAGTTTTAATGACTCGTCTTCTCATGTTAAACAATGCTCATCGATACTTTAACAAGTCGCCTTCTTAACTAAACAAGGAACCTTGGCGACATTTAACAAGTCACCTTCTCGACTAAACAAGGAACCTTGGCGACATTTAACAAGTCGCCTTCTTGTCTTATTGAAGGCGCCTCAGTGAGTTTTAACTATATGCCTTCTCACCTTCCTGGCCTTATACAATGCGCTTTGGCGAGGTAAAAAAAAATAATTTTGCGATTGAAATGATAAAAATGTACTCGTGTACCCTATTTCCTCTGACTTTTTGTATTTCTTAATTTGTTTAAACCTCTGACATTTTACCTGGGACTAGTATGCAAACAGTTTAATATACTATGTCCCTTTTGCAGCTGAATTAAATTCTGATTTTATGTCTTTATAAACGTGTTTTTAGGTATTATGCTATATTATTGTTCTATATCATAATATGTGTATCATTTTTTTAATTTCTTCTATGTTTATCATCTTTCAAGTGTAATGTTTTTTGTTTAATTGTACAGACAGGGTCCCTTGGAAGATTAATACTCTTTATTGAAAGGGTCACCCTGTATGTATGTATGATACTGAAATGAAATAATGAATGAATAAATAGACAAATAAACAAATAAATGAATAAAAAAAATCAATCGATCAACCAATCTAGGTGAAAGCTCTTTAATCTTTGTTAACATATTTATGAAAGCCTCACCATGAACTTTGTCAAGTCATGCAGTTATTTAAATTTCTATAAATAGTTTCATTTTCTGTCGTGGGGAGTGGTGTCCATTTAAACCGAATTATTTATTTCTTTGGGGGTGGGGGGGCTATTACTCAGATGCAGGCTTGTGGCCCACTACCACTCACGTCATAACGCCCCTTTAAATAATACACCTTTCACTTGTTTACAATTTAACCTTGTCATGTGCATAAAAGCATTGTCGACCATGTTGCCAATATAATAGTAATCAGTTGCTGCTTGTATTGGAACCGATTTTCTCTTATAACTAAACATGCGCATGGAGTATGTAAAATAGCCATTATAATATTAAAATGCTCTCTTGCGAATATTGGAGGTGTCGAACTGTGAAAGAGGAGAAAGATTGAATAATTTAAGGATCAACCATGGCAAACGGGTAGCAGGTACGAACAAAAGAAGGGAGGAATACGAGGTAGGAGGTCGAACAACATCACCAACACGGTAGGAAGCGGATTAGCTATTATAGAAACATAAAACCCCATATAAAACAAAATCGATGGAAGCCCGTATTCTTTGAAAATGAAGCATTTGCCGTCACCCCATCCGCATTGCTATCATCAGGTTATTGCCTTCTATATATTGCTCCTAATTAGACTAGTCTTTCATTAAACGCTGCAAGACAACAATTTCGACGTCAACCGGGCCATGGATCACTTTCCAAACAGATATCACGTGTCTAATCGATGATGACATATGCCAATTACCATTTTGATGTCGCTAGGTGTATCTCTTTCAACAAATGGAATGTATAAGTTACGTTTGCGATAGGATACGATTTCACCCCACCCTCTTCCCCCCTCTATGCAAATAATGAATGCGTCCATGGCATGCCCATTCTCTCTAATCATTGCTTTTGCCTTGATTATCGAACCGTGACAAGAAAGGCTGGCTCCGGTGTGACGTCTTCAGTGAAAAATGGCTTGAACAGTGAACAGAGTAAAGGGCAATAGACACACTGGATTATCGTGTTAACTGTCAGTAGGCTATCTATACTCATCAGTTACCGCCAGGAGTTGCGGCGTGTTTCCTATACCTGACCCTGGACATAATATCAGAAGTACTGTTGCTACCAAGGAGGTGTTTTGACGGAAGTGTGACTACTTCTTTTGCCGGAGTTTCTTCAAGATCTTTGGGAGCTTTGGATTTTTATAAAAGTTGATTACTTCTTCTCTTTGCTACGATGCCTCGGTTAACGACTGCAAGTCGCAAGGAAAAGGTGACAGATGTTTTCAAGATGAAGCATACCATTGGCAGGTAAAAAGCATCACTGAAACAAACATATTTACTGCTATTTTTATTGAGCTACTATGGGGTGTTTGAAAACTGGATAAAAGGCAATAATATGCCTTTCTTATCTGATACAGCACGAATTTACATTATCCTTTTTTGAAAATGCCTTTCCTGTAAGGCAGCTGATCGGTTGGTAAAAATATATAGGCCTACTTCCATTATAATGTTCATGCAACTACAATACATATTTGTGTGAGATTTTCTTTCCCTTTTTGTGTCATTGTTTAATTTTATGTGTGTGATGATGATGATAGTGGTGATGGTGATGATGGTAACGGTGCTGATCGATGACGACGGTATAATGATGATGGGGTTGACGATGACGATGTTGTACTGCAGTTTATTTTCGCATAATTTTGATTTTTCTATAAATGTATATGATTCGGATAACATAATTGGAAAACTTGTCCACAACTCTCTTATTGACTCATAATTTAGGATCATCGTATATAACCCCCTTTATCATCACCACCACCACAATCATCATTATCGTCGTCATCATGCATCATCATCATTATCATCATCATCATCATCATCGTCGTCGTCATCATCATCGTCATCATTATCGTCATCATCATCTTCATTATCCCCACCGTTACCACCTCTTTCCCCATCATCTCAACGTCTTTATCATTGTCATCATGATCGTTGTCTTCGTCATCACCGCCATTATCATCACCACCATTATCATCACCACCATCAGTATATGCTCCAATGCTATCTTTAGCGGTACATGTATATGGATAGACACTTCGAGATAATTAAGTGCCATGATTTTATCGAGCTCCCACTGTTTATTACAACGCGCTTCGCTTGGTGTTCATCAAAGCATACTTCATACATAATTACGATCGATTTATAAAATGAGATAATTAATATCATCTTGAGAAATTACGGGTACACACGGAATTGCATCTAATTTTAATTCAACCAATCGTACCAGCTTGTGTTTCGTATGCACAAGGGGGTAATTATGTTCTTCAATTTCTCTTAAGATTACGTAATTATCCTGGTACTATACGGCTACAACGTACCAGTGCAATTATGTAATTAGCCTTTGGATATGCTGGAACTTCATACTTGCAAATTCATCCTTGCATATTCATCATATGTGATGACAAGCATTAAACATTGATGTCTTGGCTAATGTCTTGTAAAATGATTTTATATCGCGTTAAAATTGATGATATACCAGTGAAAATACGATGATATCTTAAAAATACAGCGATCGTTTTATATTACATTTCATATCTTCGTGACGGTCTAGTACCAGGCTCCCTCTAAAAACTAAATGTTGAATCACCATTATAGAAGGCCGAGAAGTGACCACTTTTTTTCATCAAAATGTTTGATTAATAAGGCATCATAAATTCATCCTTTATAGTGTTGAATTCGGCATGTTTAGAACATGATTCTACTGTTTTGTAAAAGTGCTCAATACTCTGCCCTTTTAAATGGTAATTTAACACTTTAGCTTTTAAGAATTGTTAAGAGTTCTGATTCTTTCAGGGCCCTCCATTGTCATGAATGTTATGCTTATTCCCCTATTTTTGTGCTTGCTTGCTTGCTTATTAGAGATAGTTTTTATGAATGGAAAAAAAAAAATCCCCTTTAAAAAAAACTTTGTATTAATCAATCTTTTCCTAATTGTTTCCACCTGATGTGTATTTAGGTGACTTAACTTTATCTTTAAAGGCAGGGCAAACTAAGTTGGAATCAAACTTAATGGTTTAATTTTGGAATTTCTTCTTATTTACTCCTCCAGATCTGAATATTCTATATGGTTTTAGAGATTATATTCAACATTTGTCATTGAGAATGAACATTAATTTGTTATCTATATTTCAAGACTTAACTTTGATTTATCATCTAATAATTTCAGGGATTGTTGTTCACAAAATCTACTGTAATTAACTTTACGGTATGACATATGCCAATACAAATATTTATATACAAATTTGACAACATTTCTATATTTGTAACTTCATGGATAATTCCTCAGCTTCATGTTATCTGGCGCCATCTGTATTGGATAACTATGTATGTCATCTGCTGGAAATAAATCATAATAATAATGTGGGTTTTTTTTACATTAGACGCACAGATTTTGATTTACTTGATATTTTCGGTAGGTAACGATATAATTTATCTTTCCATGCATGTATGAATGCATGATTGAAAGGAAGAACGTTATTAAATTTGACTGAAACACAGTAGATGTGCTGTGTTGAAATTACAAGCATACAAATGTGTGTATGTTAAAGGACACAACTTAGATACCGAAGGTTGAGACACTTTTTCAAAATATGTAACAAACAGAAAGTTTCTTTCTCTTTGACCATTCATCATAATTATTAGCAGTCAGTTGGGTGGGGGGGGGGTCAGTCTCCCTTATCCATGCCGCACCACTACATTTAGTGCATTAAGGGTGATATAACGTGTTTTTAAATGAATTATTACTGGTGTTTGTCTGCCCGTTTACAGCGTGCCAATCTTGTGTGTACATCTTGTTTACTTCAGTTTGTTTTGTTCTGATTATGTGATGTATTCAGTTTTATTGTACTGAGTATACTTTCGGAAATACGCCTGACAAGTTTTTAGCAAAATTTTTAGTAGTTTCCATTTTCTTTAATCACATACGTCGGTACAAATTGTGTATATTCCACATTGAATAATATCATTGTCATTTTTCTACGATTTAGAAAAAGTATAAATTGAACCATTGAACCATCATTTCCCAGTGAGAGGAAAGGTGCTTAGAGAGTGACCCTCAAGTAATTTCCATAAAATGTACCACGTGCTCTATTTGTAGCCTTACGTTGGCTGGTAGGGGGGGGGCGGCAATAAATATGGGTACCCTTCATTTTTTCACCACTCCCTCTAATTTAGGGCAACTCTGCACGCTAGGATTGGTGGTGACGTAGGTGCCCCCTATTTAGACCCGCTACCACTGGCGGATCTGGGAAGGGGGGTACGGGGGCACGTGGCCACTGCAGAACTCAATTAGACATGCATTTTATTACTTAAACAATGTCAGTTTGCCCTTGAATTGTGTCCCTAATCGTGTCTCTCCGTCAACATTTTCACAACAAAGAGCTTCAGAGCATGCCATACTCAAGTTCCTCATGTTTACCCCCACAAAATTTTGGAGTAAAAAATGACCCAGACCATACAGATGAGAGACCCCTCCCTGTTTTCGCATGCTATAAATACTACTTGTGCCCCCCCCCCTTCAGCAAGAAAATCCTGGATCCGCCACTTTGAACAATGTCATCTGCTTTCCCTCCCACTCCCAGTCTTAAAATAAATCGGCGCCCCTGTTTCCTAGGTACTTACAGGAAAAGGCAATTAAAAAATTAAGGAGTAAGAAGGGAGCGTGGGAGTTAAATGGATGGAGGTGATGTATAGATAGATAGATACAGATGGAGAATATATAGGTACCTGGTAAATTATACAGTACCTTTCATGTAGTGAGCTGTAAGCCCATTAGAAAAGCTAGGTTAATAATTATCAAAAATGTAAACAAACCAAAACAAGCAAACAAAGAATTCATCGCTCCATTTGTGATATCTGCCTCATACGTATAAAAAACAATGAAATAATTTAAGCAGGGGAATACATAAATGAGTTTTATATTTAAAGTCATTTAGAGTATATTTCTATATAAATAGATAATCCATAAGGAATATATCCATTCATGTTTAGTGATTTGTACTTGGAAATTAAAATAACGATCAGATTTCAAAGTCAGAATCAACAGTTGAAATGACGAGAGAGAGAGAGAGAGAGAAAAAAACGCAATGTATATAAGCCTTTCTTACTCTATAAATGGTAAAAGATTCAATATATAGCATTAGTTTTACGTAATCTTTGACATCAAACAAGTTCGACGTGTATGGATGAAAGAAACTCACTTTGATAAATACTCTAAACATGTAAATATAAATCGGTGGTATTATGAAAAACCACTAGATTATTCCTAACAAATATCTTTTTTCCCACGCCCTCATTTGTTTATAAATCTACTCGGCTAATTGGACTAATCTACTATTTGTATTGGGTAAAAAATTGAAATATATAATTTAGTATTTTTAAATGTAAAATATGATCAAAGTAAATTGAACATTTTGAAATACAAATTGATAAAGCATCTATTTATTAATCAGATAATTTTATCGGAAAAAGGGTAGTTTTGTCCTTGCATCTCAACGGAAATATCAAAATGACCTACATGAAAAATAGACGCGTCCTTTTCCCTCTTCCTCAACACGCGTCTATAGCGACGCAGCAGTGCGGATGCATGCCCACCGTACCGCTGAAAGATTGAGCTCAGCTAGCTACACCTTGTATGCAATGTTCTGATTTCAGTAGCTATTTGTAACAGCCGGTAGGTTTTGCGAGGAAACATAGCTGCTGGATTGGATAAATTTACCAAATACTATACTGTAATAGGAAAGTGGAGGTTTAACCGAGCTTCATTCCAAGAGAGTCTTGGATTAATCATAATTAGTTGTTCTTTGAAGCGAGCTTGATCCAAATATCACAGCCACCATGCCCCTCTTCACGAAAAGGCGAAAAGAAAAGGTGTCGGATATTTACGATTTGAAGCACACGATTGGAACGTAAGTATCGCAAATCATAATCATATGCACTATTGCATTGACGATTGAACGGGTGTGTTCAATATTTGTACAGACAATGTATTCTACTCGGTATTTGAACACCACTCTGTGATTTCATCTCCTTAGCCGTGATGTTTTTGCGATGCCAGATTGCTTTATCTTGTACTTAGCGAAGCGTGCAGAAGACTTGTCTGTATTCTGTAAACTGATTACAACGTATATTTTCATTTTTTATTGAACTGTTGAGATTTGCTAAAGACATGTATGTTTTTGAACAAAAAATGATATTCATTTATTAGTTTGATGTTCAGTGCACTTGAAAGGGATGATGGTAGTGATGATAATGCATGATGGTGATGGTGAATTGGTGATGATGTTGATAACCATGGTGATGATGATGGTGATGAAAACTTGGTGATGATGATGATGCTGATAATGATGACGATGATGACGATGATGATGATGGTGATGATGATGATGTTGCTAATGATGGTGATGATGATCATGTTGATAACCATGGTGATGATGATGCTGATAATGATGGTGATGATGATGTTGATAAGGATGGTGATGGTGATGGTGATGATGATGTTGATAATGATGGTGATGATATTGATAATGATGGTGATGATGATGATGATAACGATGCTAGTGGTGGTGAGGGTGGTGATGATGATTATGAAGATGGCGACTAGATTTAAGGGCTTGTTTACACATATAAATGCAAATGTTCTGCACTTTACAAGTGTGCATTTTGTGTCGATTCATATTTTAGTAATACACACATAATATATATACGGCTGTAGATAGGCCTACTATACATGTATATGTAGTGCAAAGAATTGACAACCAGAAATAGTGTGTAGTGCTGTAGTCCCACTGCTTATAATATGATGTGGGCATTTTAGGTAATATGAGACATACAATACCAGCATGTCTATTCATGAAAAAAAAAATGCAGGAAATATATGGTTACAAAAGCTATACATGTTAATGGGATACAGTATACACACTTTCAAGTTCTAAAGCATTCATGATTGATGACCATTGCAAGTAAACTTGGACCTAAAATGTATTATTCCATTCATGTAATGCGAATGCCTATACATGTATGTTTAAAATCTTAAAATCCATCCTATTTATAAGTAGTGTTGGCTATTAGCTTGACAGTAACTTATCAGTTAAAACATTTCTTGAATAATTGAACTGTTAGGCCAAAGGAAATAATGCTACGGCAGTGCGATTGTCCGAAGCAATATAGTGATACCGTTGGGAGTTGAGGGCACATAAATCTCACAAACATGGTTTTGAAAGTAGTTGAATTGTTTCTTATGTTATAGAATGGAAGAAATGCATCCATGAGAATTTGAATTATATCAATGTTCAATATTTATTTTTAAAAAGGGATTTTTTTCTTTCTATTTTTCTAAAATAAATCTATTATTACTGAGGTATAAATAGCTAAATAAAATGATCTAAAATCATAGTTATCTTTCTCAATTATTTCTCAATATTTTTATTTTGGAGGGCTTCCATGAGACTAAATACATATCCAGAATATGCTGCTTTTCACGATCTTCTAAGATCCATGTAGAATACAAGTACTAATCATTTATAATGAAAACTTTCAAATTCCATTACCATTGCCCTCACCATGGTGTAGGTACATGCATTTCACACTCTTGTTTATAAGAATAATTCACTTGTGAAAAACAAGAGGTGAAGTTTTTTGGTCGAAAATTGAAAACAAATGATACTCAATGTAATGTAGGCTATATACATGTAAATGCACAGGTGTTATGTTAATTGTAATTGGGGAGAGGGGGGGGGGGGAAGTATTTTGTAATTCATAAACAAGCATACAAGCTGCAGTGCTTAATGCAAACATGTCTGTACAGGTTAGCCTTTTATAGATGACTATCTAAACTCTAGCTACATGTACTAATATTTGCTTACATTACAAGCAAAACTTCACAACAAACCAAACAAAAACACTGCATTTCAAATGGAATTTGAAATATTTCTGGGGCATTCCTGAGTTAATGCTGTTGGATTGTACAATACATGTAAGAATTGAGTTCACAGGTTTAATTGAATCTACTTCTAGATTATATGAATTTAACTTCAAAGTTTTAAATTTCAGTGAGCCTTTTATGAGGTTCAAAAAATGGAAGTATTTTGTGGAAGGCACTGTGTAGGTCCTACATTTCCGTAGACCAAATAAAAGCTACATAATTACAATCCAGACGCTTTTTATTCAAGATAGGTACTATTATTCAAATGTAAGTGCCCTGTAAAATATGGTGATGTTTCATCTGTATAATACAATGCAGATCGGTGCAATTGAATTAAGATTTACAAATACTACAACAATTGTACAAGTATAGCTCATAAATCTGTAGCAATCAAAATATGTCAGAAGAGAACATTTATTGGCAGTCATCAACCCTTTGTCTTTCTTTGCCTTTCTGCATAGTTGCTTGTTTGCCACTCCAGCATTTTTGCATGAAACAATAGGCACCGATTGACTTTGTGCAACACAATGGCTTTGCAAAATTACCAATTTCTGGTTTTGATCAGCTCCATGAATATACTTTTAACACCAGTAGAGATAAATCCTGCACTGAAAACAGTCAGATAGTAGTAGTGCCTTTTTTATTTAATACAACATGGTACAGAGAGATTATTTGTGTGGCATATAAAGAATTAATTCTCATATGATTCAGGCACGAATAGTCAATTTTGACCGAATTGTCTTAAAACATAGTCTACACGTACCAACAACATTATGAATTTACTACAACTTTTATGATATACATGTATTGGATATCATTTTGCAGATTGCTTTTCATGCATTCTTTAAAAATGTATTATGAATGAGATATTTGCTAGCTACTGCACACCTGTACATGCATGAAATAGAATTAAATAAATTAATTAATGAAAGCAGGCCTTCAATTTTTAAATTTTGTATAGATATTTGAGAAAAAATGACTGATATGTCATACACTTTTATTCTTTTTTTAGTTGAGCATGAAAAAACATGAAAACTTGATCATGCGACGACACTGCTCTAACTTATGAAGAAAAGAAAAAAAATCAGCTTTTTAGAACAGAATCTCTCTCTGTGTGGTAAACAGCTGGCAAAAAGCCTAGTATGCGTACATACATACACAAAAATTATATTGTGTGCACTACTACTCTACAAGGGGTTTTGATAAGGTCATGGAGGTCAATGATTTTGAGTTGTTTGTAATACCAAGATGTTTACAAATAGCATTTAGTGCCTTTTGTATTCCGTTTTTTCTTCTTTTGGATGCATGAATACACATATTTGTATACAACTCTGCAAATGCACAATCGATCAGTGTCTGTTATTTGACCTGATTAAGTAAATTGTAAATACATTTTTTTTCTTCCCCCTCTGAAGTGCATGCAAATTATTGATTTGTAAATGTTCAATGTATTCACAAATGAAAGATGGATATGTGTAGAAGTGTATAGGTAGTGCGAGTAGTCCAGAGTTGTTTTAAGGTTGATGATATATCATTTCAAGAGGAAAGTGTTGTACAAATAATGAACGCATACGTGATGTATTGTGAATGTGTTCAAGTGAATAGCAGGTTATGATGAATGGCAATTCAAGATGATGATGATGACGAAAAAGAAATAATATCTTAGGCACAGTAGGACCTCGCAGGCTCCTCCGATAAAGTCATTATTATTATTTTCACATTTGCTGAAATGGGTTTTGAGGCATATACTTTGAAGTGTTTTTGTGTGGATGCAAGTATTTTACACAGATCGTAGCAAAGTTGATATCGTTTGTACAGTACATTCACAGTGCTATAGGTTAATTATTTCTCTGAATGTACATCCAGGTCAATCCCAGGCAGTACTAGGTCCTGTGGAATGCAGACTATGGTCAAGTAGTCAACATCTAATTTTCTCTTCATTACTATTGTGACTCATTGCTTACTGCTGGCTGTATTCACATTGTTGAGTTTAACCCTGTGATGGAGTAATGTAGCCAGTGATTTCTTTTCTCTATTACTACATGACTCATTGCTTAGCTGTGTTCACACTTTTTAATGTACCCTATGGTTGTGTAATGTGAATGAGGAATTTTCTCTTTGTTACATCATATCCCTTACAACTACATATATACATTTCTGAATTTGCTCCCTGCTTCTTGTTGACTACCGCATTCTCTCATTCCTATCGGCTTGTACATGATCCAACCTGTTCCAGAAAGCATTTAGGTTACCGGTAAACCTGATGTAACAAAACCCTGTATTCTGTATTCACACTGGACAGTTATGATGTTTTCTTCCTTTCTATTGTGAGCCTAATTGCTTTAATACTGCTTTTGTATTCACGTTTGTAATTTAGTTTAACCCCACAGTGAGATGGTTTGAACATGGACCTTCTGCCATAACATACCAAAACCAAATTTTTGCTTCTGCCTTTTCGCAAGAGAAAAATCAATACCATTGACAATAATATTGCTCATTAAACATTTATTGCTATTAGTGTGAATGACACCACATGTATTCTTTCAGATGTATATACAGTGAGCAAAACATTCCATTCTCCATCTGACAAAGGTGATGTTGCTGGCGGCGTTGTGGAGGCAATTCATGCAATTGGCATGTGTGCCGAGCTGCTGACGAGCAATGCATTTCACATCTCGGTTCGATAACAAACACGAATGAAAGGCAATACACTGTCACCATCCTGTAACATCCATCTGTATCGTTGGACGGGTACGGGATCGGATGGCTTTTACCATCCCCCTTCCCCGGCTGATCCAAATGACAGATCCTGTGACCTTAGATTGTTAACTCCCTTGTTATCACAAGCTGAACAAGCCATTGAATTTGTGCAGGGTATTCAGGCATTAGTATTGACAGGGTTACATTCTGGGGGTAGTTAATTTTAGTTTAATTTTTTAGCCTTAAAAATGATGTTATGACAAGTTAAAATAAATGTATGTGCATACCATTGTGGCATTTAATAGCATTGGCAGGGTTAAGCTCTGAAGTACATGCAATGGCTTAGATAGGTAACACACATTAAATTTGTAGCACCCTTATGGAAACAGGCTTGTTTTTATCTCTTAAAATATTATTCATTTTTCCTGAATTTTATCTCCCACCCTATATGCTGTTGGTACAGTATATGCTAATTGTACATTGATTAAACTGTGTTTTAAAAAGCGCACTGCTATCTGATATAAGAATTATGCATCTGGTCATGGATGTCTACCGCAGCAAGAGGAAAATATACGAGACTGTGCAACATTACACTCTACGTATATGAAAGTCTTGTACCTACAAGATAACTAGGTCACAGGCAGGCATCGTACTGTGACTCAAGTCTGTACCTACAATTGTTTGCGAAATGTACTTGCATTTATTTTGCCCTTTTCATTTTGATGCAGGCATGATTTAGGTTTTGGGGATGATCGATGTATTTTCCAAAAAGCAATTTTTTGTTGTTGAATTGTGAACACTGTCAAAATGTTCTGTGCTTCTCATTTTTCACGCGTAGATTGTTCGAACTGCAGCCCTATATTCAATTTAAAGTCGCACAGAAGGCTGTAATGTGACAAACGACTGACTTTTATAAGTATTTTATTTGATCTTGGAAATGTGCGATTCCAGGACTGTATATGCTTCAGTTTGTTGTAGATAGTACCTCACGACCCAATTCCTGGTCCGAAGTAAAATTCAAGAAAATCAAAGACACTGCTTTGATAACGATTAAGACTAGTTATGGTCATGCGATTGCATTGCAAATGAAATGTTGTGTAATCGATCAGAAAAGGTTAATCATTTAGCATATAAGTATTGGTGTGTACTGCAAGGTTCTGGAATCATCAAAATGATAAGAAATTTGGCCCAGTCTTGGTAAAGTTACAAGCACTGTACACAGAAAGATGTATATGGGACTACGGGACACGTGCGCGACACATGTGCGATATCTATCAGGTCCAAATAGATATAATAATTTACCAAATATATCAATTACATGTAGTAGGCAGTTTAACGGCAAAATTTGTATCATCATATATTAGTCAAAACATATTCTTTCACATGATTGGTAATAAGAGCTTCCATTTCATTTTTTGAGAGGGGGGCGTTTCCAAAACTGACCTTTACCTTTAAGATCTTGAATAATGCATTTTATCCAGTGCACATGACAAACATACATTAACCATTCAATCTGAATTGTTCTGATCCATTTCTTGACTATGGAGAACTAGATTCTCTATTGCCTGTAACTGATTAAATCCTATAGAATACTTTAACATGACCTAATTTTTCAATATTATGCACTTGCTGGATGTGTTTTCATATTCTTTGATAGTATCCTTCGTCCTAAATGTTATTGAGAATCACATGTCATTGGAGAGATGGAGACAAAGAGGGGAGTAATGGAAGAGATGGGGGAAGAGATGGGGTAAGAGAGGGAGAGAGCAAGAGAGAGGAGAGAAAGAGAAGGATAGAGAGAAAGAGAGATAGAGGGATGAGAGAGAGAACGAGAAAGAGAAAGATGGAGAGAGAGAAGGAGAAAGAGAGAGAGAGAGAGAGAGGAAGGATAAGTAGGATGGAGAGGAAAATATGCAAATCGAAAGGTTGAGCTCTGTAAGGATCACTGTTAAATAAATAGAGGAACTTGAAATCTACAACATCACAGAAAATTTGAATGTAACACACTAATCAACAAGCAAGGCGTCTCTGCACATTCCACCTGTCAATCAGACAGTGAATTTTGTCCAGATGCATTTGAATTTAATTTACAGCAAATGAATTTTGTGAAATGTACACTCCATTGGTAAATAGGAAAGAATCCAGGTCACAGTGTACTTTTCACATGACTCTAGCTCCCCCAAGAAATGAGAAGGAAAGGACAATTTGCAAGAGCCCAAACTTACTTTAGACACCCCCCCCCCCTACCGGATCTTCTTTCAATACTACCTAGTACTTCTGGGGTTGGGTTGTTGGTAGTGTACTACTGTAGATAAATTATCCTCAAATTTTACGAACAAGTCAAGTCATTAAATTTATTTATGGCCGTCATATTTTTCAAATCTTGAGATGAAGTTGATAATTTTATTGAAATAGAAGCTTACATACATGTACATACATGTAGAAGCATGAACATTGGACTTGACAGTTGAAAATGGCCCTTGTGTTTATATACCGGTAGTGTAGATTATAGATCATACATTTAAGAAGAACAAAGGTCACTTGCAGGTGTGTTTTAGACTTATGCTTTATTTACATATATACAATCAATCTTTTTCACACAATTCATTGTAGACATGTAGCCGTACAAAAATCTTAAAAATATGAAGGATATGTTTCCAGTCTGAATATCGTATAAAGAAATATTGCATAAGGTAATGTATAGCAAAACACCTGTTTGAGCATCATTTCGAATGAAAACTTAATAAAGAATTGGGGTCCTATTTTAGTCGGAATCATACAAAATCGTTTAATTGGGGGGGGGGGGGGGGGCTTATCATGAACGCGCATCAATGATTAGCCAGCCGATATTTCAATTTACCTCTTCCGACAAAATTCGTTTCTTGATATGAAATTACTGTATATGATGTTCTTTTATAGTCTGTACCCTCCTTTTGCTTTATGACGATTTTTCAAGTGTTGTATAGATTTTTCTTTGATCTGATCAGGCTGCTAGTTATGTCAGCCTAGCTTAAAGGTTAAAAAGCTGTTCAAAACAGTGACACATTCATTTACACATAGACCTTCATACTTTGTCCGGAGCCAGCTAGAATCTGTTTAAAACTTACATGCATGAATGTCCTTCTGCCTCTCACCTCTCACCAGACAATAGGCCATATTTGTAATGCGATCAAATTTAATGCATAAATTATTTAATTCACCTGTTATGAATTATTGTATTTCATTAGTCAGAATGTGAATGGCAAACATTATAAGTTGTTAGGTAGGGCAAGGTAACAAGCCATAATATTTGTCCTACCTAGCAACAACTGATATTTGCATTCTGACTATTGAAAATTTCCGTTATTGAAATTATTTGTAACATTCAAGTGGAACAATTCGTATTGAGGCATATGCATTCAATTTGATTGCTTTACGAAAATGGCCTATTTGCAAATCGTGTTTGAAGTTGAATGTTTGCTGTAGCTGTTTGAAATGATTCATAACAGGAGTTATATCGTCGCTGTTTTCACGAAGTGACGGTAGTGAAATAAAATTGCATTCACTTTGCGTTACGATTTTCCTCACTACCGTCACTTCATGAAAATAGGGACGATATTATCCACATAACCCAGAATCTTTCCGATTAGACTTGCTACAATGAAGCAATTCAGGAATATTTCAAAACTGAGAATACCTTTCATTGTGAGCCTTCTTCTTGAACAATAGAATAATGTAAGAAAACTCCTCCATGAAACCGAGGCTCTACAGTATTTACTTCCACTATTCCTAACTGGTTAAGCAGTAACATGCAAAACAAGGGAGGCAAATACCGAAGAGGTATTTGGTTAACTAGCCTGATCAGCAGAGTATATATTTCCACAATGAAGTAAGCTTACTATCTAGTAATACATGTGGACATAAAGTATATGTCCTGTGTAGAGTGTGTTGATTTTAGGTAGCTGACCACAGCTTTATTATGAATAGTTTATATAGTACTTATTTATAACTGTTAACCTTATCCAATTTAAAATCTAATCTTGTTTACATAACTGTTTACCTTATCTGTTTTTGAAGCAAATATATTTTATCGTTGCTGTTGTTCAATTGAATTCATGAGGACCTTCGTTCTGAATGATGTCCAGCAAACTATAAAAAAAGAACACAAAACTTGCTGAAAATCTTATTCACTGAAAGGCTAAATTCACATGTGCACATATTGTGTGTATATGTATTAAATGGTTGGGAAGTCTAGCTCAATTTTCTCTCCTTTCCTGATTTGTATCTGTTTTCTTCCAATGTTGTTTGACCAGTAAGATAAGTTACATGCAGTCTTGTACATTCAGTACATACCAGAATTAACCATATTTGCCATCAATATCCTTGACAAATACAACTTACAAGTGGTATGTTGGATGTACCTAGTAGATAATATTGGTTTGTATACTGTGGTCAAGACACTGTTTCGGGCGATTATAGCTCCTACTCCTACTAGGTTTCAACATTTCTTTGTATCCCAGCACAAGGAAGGAAGCTGTTTGTATGGACTGTTAAATAAACACCTACTCAATAAATCTTTTGACCCCCATCAATTATTTGCTGTTCTTACATGTAATGGGCAATGTAATGGGTAACTGTATAGGAAGGTGTCCTTTGACAGTAAAATATTTTTAAAGTGTTTTTCCTTCTTCATTTTTAAGTATTATTATTATTGTTTATTTCTCACTACTAGGTTTATGTGTTATGTAAGATGGTAGTCTTATTATCAAACCCCTGTAGTAATTTTTAGCTGTTCAAAATTAAAATGATGGAATTGTCTGTTGATAGTGGTGACTGAAATGTCTTGACTTGGAAAATGTGTTTGATACTGAAAAATGTAATCAATCCATGGTGGGGTTTAAATACTAGAGGAAAAACATATCAAACAGTTTCAAGCAAAACTATTAAAATTTTGTCAAGAATCAAGAAACATGCTAAACTGTGGACTGGAAATATACAATTCACTGAAACTCAATGGTCACTTGTAATTTTCTTTAAATATTGGAAAAAGAAGCATGCATGTCGGTTGTTTCTCTGGTGATTACAAGTTTGGAAGGTTAAAGGTAGTCCAGATTCATCTGTCCTCCATCGATCCTTTCCTCTTGATTATCTTCTTTGAGGGGGATGGTATATAGAGGGAGAGGGGATTTTACTGACGATACCAGCAGGTACAATAAAACTGTATAAAAGAGATAATCTCTGTGTGTCCTAGCCTTTAAACAAGGCCACTTGTCTGATAGACGCCGAGCGACTAAAACGAGACTAATCGCGAAAACCCAAGTGAACGCGAGAGCGAGGAGCCCATCCTAGTGGCCTTTATCAATCTGATTTGGATTTCTTATGTTAACCCTTGTTTCCGACTGGAATTCGCTCCAGAAAATAGAGCGTCCAATCAGCGAACGTATCCTCGCACGACGTCAGCATATAGTATCCATCACACACACACACACACACACACACACAGTAAACTCTACGTAGTGCGAACATGGACCTACATGCTATGAACTATTACGTACGTGCTAAGACCACTGACCTCTACATGGAACGAATCAAGAACGAAGCCAACTGGGAGATCGCCGTTCTGATTGGTCAATAAATCCAAAGTAGGCGTATTGGCATGTTAATATGTATCTATGAATAATTCATGCGCAGCAGTGAAACCCACTTTTCAAAAGGCCTCGTGACGTTCCGTCACTCGGTCGCGCGTTCACTCCGGGTATCTAGACTCATCTCAGCCGCTTAGAGTCACGAGGCCTTGTCAAAAGGCTATGTGTGTCCCAGTTGTAATCCGTTACACCCACACGCACTTATTCCGCTTCTCTTTTATGTCATTACCCCTCTTGTTGTTCTGTGGACTGAATAAAGCCGCCACCCACTATCACATGCATTAGCCTCTTGAAGGTACTACAAGTATGAGTCTGTTTCTACTGCCATCCTTACTTTCCCTTAAATGCTGAAGTTGAGACTTCATATTCATGTTGATTTACATGGAGTGTTGAAAGCTTCAAATAATGATATCTTCTGATGAATTTAAAGATGAGGGACTTTGGGTTTGTTCATAATACATACCCTTTGAATGTAAGCTAGTGTTTAATTTGAATAAAGCTATTAAGCTTTTATTTTCATTTTGCTTGCCAAAAGAATCTTGAAGACATGATAATTCTTCATTACATGTAGGTGATCTGACACACTGGTCAGCATTATTTGCTCTGAGCTTTCTTTTGCTAAAGTAAAGATGAATGGTTAGTATTTTGATTTTATGAGGGTTACAAGGGAAGGGTACTATTTCATTTTGCTATATCCTGTTTTTTTAGTCTCCAGTCCTAGCTGTTTTGGGCTTAGTATTGAAGAGGTAAATGATACAATGACAAAACACTGCAACACTCCCTTTCAACACTGAATCGTACTTAAGAGGTAGGGTTGTACATCACTTAACTATAAGTCCAGTGGGAATATTCCTTGAATTGTAACAGAAGGTACTTAAGCAGCTTAAATCCTCTTTCTTTACTGAATGAAGGTGCTCAGTGCATGCTGGAGTGTTATGCAAACACTGTTTCCTTAATAATTTACAAAGTGTCACGCGGGTGACCAACTGAGTAGAACAGTAATAAAGAATCAGGTAGTTTTGTTTATGTTCTGTTACAAACATTGATCAGCTTAGTAGGTCATTTGTTTCATTGCCTGTGAATTAATTATTAGGCTATAGCGTCCAAAATTCTTCTTCCAAAGAGACAAAATAAAACTGGTGGTCTCTTCGCAAGACTATGATCTCTTCGTTTTCTGGCCTCACCTTATGTCAATAAAAAGCCACTCTATTACATGACCATTTCACTGCATAATTACTATTGATTAATGGGGGCTGCTTTGGGGTTAATCAAGATTATATCATCATCATCAAATCCATTCCAGTTACGACTGACTGTACAGTTACTCGCCACCCGTTGAAGAGTTTGGGACAGACTCGTACTCCAGATAAAATTCTTATCGGACCTTGCTTTGATGCAGGAAATTGAGCGGTGCAGCTGTGTAGGGAAATGACAAATGCAATTGCATGAGATTTGGAACACGGGGCAAAACAACATATTTGAAAGTTGCTTCGGACATTTCCATTTTATTATTTTATGGAAGAGCATTACACATCTTTCGAATCATTTCCAGTGATGTAGAATGTGTCGCCCTGGTTGTTGGTATTATGGACAAATAGGAAAACAGTGTCTCTCTGCTTTTCATGACTTTGTCTGTGTTCTGAAAATGTTTAGAATTAGAATCAGGTTTGCCATTGATACAAGTTCAGGCTTCCTGTACTGTCAGCCTTATACCTAAACAGATATGATCGATGATGTGATATTGATACAATGGGTGACATCCTCTCATTTTTAGATTTAAAGTGACTCAGTAATATTGCCTCAGATTCTGAAACAAAATCCTGGATTTCGCTCATGCTGCAATCATTATTATAAAGCTTCGGTCAGTCAGGAACCCCATGACTTTTGAAAGCTGATCGCCTGTCTGATTATCAAGATATTTATGATTGGAAATAGAAATTTCATTTTTTGTTTTTCTAACGGTTTTTTATAGCACTACAGTCTATCGGGGAAAATGAGTATGGTAAAACCGGTCACTAAAAGGTTTTGGCTTTTTTGAGGAACTTCATGATCATTTTGAAGCACAATTTTATTAGGGCTTCAATATAACACCATATCACAGACACTGATAACACGTAGGGCCATGCATCTCAGATTTAACATTGTTAAACGATAACTATTATATCTGTGTGATGATTCTCTTCATAATATTACTCTGTGCTTTTACAAGATATTTATTCATACAAGCTACCTATTTTGATGCTTATCCTGGGTGGAGAGAAACTGTTCATGCATGTATCATAACACTGTCTCCTTGCACATAGTACTATACAATAGGTACATGTAGAGCTCACCATCTCTTCATTGAGAGTCAAGACAGTGTATGAACCACAATACTACTGTACACCTACCCAAGGATGTTTAGCGTAACATTTATGACTGGCATTTTTGGCATACAGCTTGTTCTTTGCTTGTTAGCTTAGTCATATTTCTACGTATCCCAATGGGAATGGACAGATTGGTAGTGGTAGTTCGCTGTGAGGTGGAGAACCGTTTAAATGCTCATCAATCGCTGGCATTTCACATCACTTGGCTTTGGAAAAAGACCTTTACTCTGTATGTAGGGCAGGAAACAACTCCATGCCAAAATTAAACATGTGATTTTCTCATTCTATTCTTGTGTTCTCTGTCTCTCAGAAGTTCTTTCTCTCTCCTTCTTTTAATCTTTTTCTCTTTCTCTCCCCCTTTTTCTCTTTCTCCCTTTCTTTCCTTTTCACTTTCTCTCTTTATTTCCTTTTCTCTTTCCTGCTTTCTCTATCCTACTGTCTCTATCCTACTATCTCTCTCTCTCTCTCTCTCTTTCTCTCTCTCTCGCTCTCTCTCTCTCTCTCTCTCTCTCTCTGTGTATATATCTCTTTCCTTTCTTCATTTCTCTCTCCTTTTTCTCTTGAAGCTGTTTATATTGTATTATCATAGGCCTCAGGTACTTGTATAGTGTTATGTTTCATAGTCTGGTCTCCCGGAAGCAAACATTTCTGTGAAATATGGAAAGATATCTGAGGAATCTGTTTGTTGAGGAAATATGTCACGTCTATTCATACATTTATGTCTGTGTGTACATATCTGAAAATCCAAAGTTGCTTGGTATTAAATAGGTATTTACGTATACATTAATACTGTGTATATCTAAAGTTATATCTGTGTGACTTTTGAGTTTGCAATGTTCATGTGAATAATGACAGCAAGTTCAGCTCTTCCTCTTGTCCATCGGTTCACTCAAGTAAATGTCTCCAACTTTTCAAAGGTAATATTTCCTGTTACTATTTAAAGAGGAATAAACCTGTTGACTGTAGGATTTTTTCATTTCCATAACCTGTGTACAGGCACCATTCCGTTTCCATAAGGCAATGGGTTAAAGTAGTCACCTGAAGAATCAAAAGTGTTTTGAATTGAGGAAAAATTCATATCATTGCGTAAGGTAAAGCCTTACTGATCAAATATAACAACTTCCCTCGTCAAAATATGTTTGGGGCCCGCAGTAATCATCACTCAAAAATGTTAATTTTGAGATCCAGACCTTCAGGGGGCCTCTGTAGACCTTCAAGATTTGTGAGACACAGCTAGCCACAAAATTACGCCTTTCCATGATATCTTTATGATTTTTCAGCAAATTATTCATGTTTTTCAAGAGAAAATCTTTCCATCCATATATAATTTGTCCATAATGATCAGTTGTGAATTTTCTTTGGATGACTACTTTAAATTTTTAAAACAAGCTGACAGTCCTGCATCGACACAGGACTGTTCTTTGGATGCTGCAGTTGTCGGCATATACCTCTTGGTAAATATTTTGGTTTGAATGATATGATTTTTTATCTGGGTACTTATGCAACTGACCAATTGTTGGCCTATCTCTTCCAAGTTCACCGCCACAGTATCATACATTTCATATCTGCTCAAAAACATTGCAATGATCACAATATCATGATAAGCCTAAGTACCGGGTGCTTGTAACAGGAGACCTGTTTATGCAGCACGGGAAACTTCAAAGGCTATTTATATACTGTGATCGGCTACTTTAATCTGTTTGATAGGAAGATTGCAGAAGCAGATAGTTTCTTATTACCTTCCTCTGTCGGTCAAGTTCTTTAAGGTATTTCCTGCCGTATGTGTGGTAGTTTCCTACTTGCCTTTTTACCTATTAAAATGTGCCTTGTCCTAGCTTTCGTTTGTAATGTACATGTATGTAGGCCAATATACCTGTATGCAGCCTTGATGTTTACATTTTCCATTATTTTTGTTTTCAATTTTATTCTCTTTGTTTTACTTCTTCTTTTCCTTTGAGGAGCAGTGATCACTCTGTGAAAAGCACTGGTCTGTCCGTAACTATATTAGGTCCTGGGTTCAAAACCCATTCGATGCACTAGCGCATATTAGGTATTGATTCTCCACAGGTCCATCTACATCTAGCAGGACTGAAAGTTATCAGTTTCCTCTCCACTTGTCCATTTAAGCAGTCACATATAAATATAGAAATATACAGTTCCTTTGCTTGTCATTCGTCTTTCTAGCATTTGCAGAGTCTGGAGCTAGCTACATGTAGGTTGGAATTACAGATTCTTCAACTTGAAGAGTGTTATTTCTATTTCTATGTCAGATAAACTGCTGAATTCTGAAAAGTAGACTGCTAGAAATATCTGCAATATCAATACCTATCTTCCTGAAAATAAAGTTCTAGATATTATTACATCAAATAACACATTTTTATCGGGCATTTATCACATTGAAAAAGACCTTATGCACTGTAGGAAGTTAGATACTTTATCTTTAGTGGGGATCTCCCTCCCCCTCCCTGCAGATCGAGAGCGAAAATACGTCCATCATGTCAACCCCCGCTCTGTCTGCGGTCACTGTGTAAATTATGTACAAATCTGTGGTATATCTGTAGCAATGTTCATCTCTCCCACTACCGTGTAGTCTGGCTGTGACAGCTAGTGACTGCATTCCTATGGCATGTCTAATTGTAACCTTTCTAAATACCCCCTCTGCATGTCCTTTGCAGATGTCATTGTACGATGATACACATGCACGCATGCCAGGACCTAGTTGGCAGCTAGGCCCAAACCCTTGGCAGTCGTAATTCAAAGTCAGAGTTACCTGACGGAGTTGTTATTTGCTTCTTTTTGCAGCCATATTAGTCCTTTTTTGGGGTACTTTTATCCAGGCCAAGAACGATTTTGGATGATTATATGAAATATGTCCTGACCTACATAAGTCTTTACATTTCATTCTTTTTTTCACAAGGGAGTTTAAACTAAACAGTAGCTGCATTTACACTGTAACCAAAAATCATTGATTTTTTTCACAATCCTACGGAAAATTGAAATTGAAAAACCCACCTCTGGAGTTGGATGAAATTTGACAGATTTTTGCAGTGTAAATGCCCGCTCTCAAAACTTACGAACAATTCTGTTTTTTGGTCATGTGACTCTCCTCGCTTCCATGCGATCTCATGAAGAGCAGCGACAAGTGGCGCATGCCTGAATGAGCAAACACCAACGGTTTTTTTTTTTCTTCCAGGAGTGTAAATGGCAGTCCCCCCCAAAAATTGATGATTTTTCAAAATGGAGTTTGGGTTGTGTAAATAGGCCTTACTAATGTTTTCAATGAATGTGCATGTTTGTTTTCATGGTAGAAGTTCAGACCTGGCTAGATCATGGTTAAATATAAGCCTCCTGAACTCTTTATCCCTCTCGCTCTCTCCCTCCCTCCCTCTATAACACCCTCCCCTCCATGTTAGCAGGCTCCACACTGTGAATATGACTGACAAAGAAAGCGGACAAAATATACAGTTCCTCAGGTAGACAAAGGAACATCCCTTCTCTGCTATTATGTAAAAATGTGTAGAACAGGTGTTACATGCATATGCACCTTTTTACATAATAGCAGTGAAGGGATGTTCCTTTGTCTACCTGAGGAACTGTATATTTTGTCCGCTTTCTTTGTCCGTCATGTTCATTGTGCCAGTTAATGGATGCATTGCTTTAGATTTTAATCTAAATTGTCCTTTGGGAGAATTCCCCACCATTTATGCATAGTCTGATATGAAGGCGCTGACAGACACTCTGTGTGCGCCGATGAATCGTCAAGCGCACCATGATGACTATAACATTAGTACCCATTCATAGCTAGCCAGACGGACATTCCTCACAGTCATGTATAAGACATCATCATCATCATCATCACTGGCACTAAGGGCAATACAATGAGCTTTATATATTTATGTGCATTCAAATCATAGTGATGCTTTTCTCAGTCTTTCCAAGAAAATATTAGAATTTTGGAAAAACAAAACAAATGTTATACCATATAGCTTTCTGTACATGTACATTTCACTGTTGGTTGTTTTTTAAACAAAATTAGACTGAATGAAAGTATGTTTTTAATGAAAAATGAGAGAGCTCATTAGATACTCTCTGTGGTTGGAGAATACAATGATAAATATGATCGCAAGGACATCTGAAACATCTACACAAGGTGATTTCAATAGCCTAATTGTCCATCCATCATTTGAAATCTGCGAGCATTGCAATGAGTCATGTCATAGCACATGATTTCTATGAGATATGCAACACGGTAATGAAATCGCCCTTGAGTTGATTTTGTATATAAAAGTAATTGCGATAAGAAATACAAAAATGGTACAAGGTAATGGTTTCTGCAGACACTTGAAGCATCCAGTGAGTCACATATGTTTAAATAAAGCGAGGATCAAGTAGTCATGTAGACATAAACAATGTAACGATAGTTCAACAATTTATTTTTACCTTGAAGTTCATTTATCAAATTTCAATATCTTTGAAGGAAATAGTAAACATCAAGTCATGATATAAATGAATGGTATGTGTTGGATTGTAAATTTCATAATGAAAATGACTTGCGGTTATGTCAAAGCAAGCACTGCAAGACAACAAATGCCTTGTTAATGAATGTTGCAAACAAAATCTGTGTAAATAGGCTGAGAGCTATTAAAAATGACATACATTTTTGGTTACAAAATGAAAATTGAAAGCAAACAGAATTTTAAAGGTAGTTAATAATTGAAACTGAATTCCATTATTTCATGTGTAAATTTACCATTAGAATTTGAAATACAAATGGTATTAAAGATTATGTGTTGACAGATTTGTGCTGTCATTGTATCAAATCCTAAATGTTGTTGCAAAATATTGGCACTTGTGGCAGATGTGACGTCACATTAGAAGACAATAACAGAGACCTAAACAAATGTTCAAAAATCAAAATGAGGCTTGCTTTCAAAATACAAGGTCGTAAACGTTTTTCCATTTTTCTCCCCTCCATATGTTAAATGTCCACTGGGATCTTGTACTACCGTCATGGTTGCCATTGCCTATTCATTCTGAGCAAAGCTGTCCGTAAATCCTGAATTAATGAGATTGGTGAATCGCAGCGACTCGTCCGGCTCGTGAAGTCCTGATTGGTCCCTCAGGGCGGCGATGCGATTTCCCACTGTGTGTGTGCGTAGCATTGCAGCCACTTGCACGATCAAACGCAAAGCTGACGAATGCTGCCGTGGATGGGAACACGGCGTAAAGTGGAGATGATTATGATGGGGCGGTATAAAGCGGGTTAAAGTCGGATGAGGCCTGTTTGGTTTCTGCGTCTACATGTACACTTTGTCTTCAGCATTCAGCATACATTTGTACATGTACACAATGTGCTATAATGGCCTCAATATATTCACGTTAATGTGGGGATGTGCTCGCTGCTTTGATGAATGACTGATCTTCAGTGGTGGTTGTAAATACTACTCTAATGGAATATTGCTTTTTGAATATCAATCAATAAAGCAATTAATATCTTTCAGCTAGCCAACATTATTAGCTTCATCTATATTGTCAGACAGTTATAGGAGAAGAGACTATTGAATTTCATAATAGGTCTCTCTTTTGTTTGTCATAAAAATGTCATTTAGTTCCAAATAATTTGGCATTTAATAAAGATAATTGTTATGCTCTCAAGTCCTTTTATAATGTCTGTTATTGCAAATTAAAGGCTCTGAAATGATTTATATTCATTAACAGCAAGATGTTATGATATTTTATATTTTATATCATGTGTAAAAAAGCAACAACATTGTATGTAGTTCCTTATATATCAAATAGTCTTTGATTCATATTTACTTTCAGGCAGTTTCTTTTATCATGGGAGGGGGGGGGGGTTACTTTAGAATGGAGTATAGTTTTATTGAAATAATTTGCCTTACAGCGTTCTAATATATGTAGACATTCAAACCTGTGCAGTCTTTATTTAATAAAAAAATATGCATTAGCATTTAGCAGTATGATATGTTTGAGTAAAATGAGCCATTATGCATGCGGTTTTTTAGAATAGAAAATCAAACATAAAAAGGTGATGAATAAATCATAAGCCGGCAAATTCAAAGAAAGAAGCGTTATAATTGAGTAGGCCGGTCACTCCTCATACAAAGTGGTGCCTTGCAGGGGCAATATCTATCCCTTGCAATATTCACAATTTGCTGCCATGATAAAAGACGGAAGAAAAAGCAGAAAATTTCATTACCCGGTTATTATTGATGCGAATACACAATCGTAATAGACGGTGTTTTAGTCCGTGGCCTAAACTCTGTTATGATAATTGCTCCGCAACGAGCTGCTGCTGCATAGGATGCACAATGGCTGTTTGCGAAGAAAAAGTGCAAATAGAAATGGCTGTTTGGGCATAAAATCATTTTGCCACAAAATCCGACGGGAATGGATGAAAAGGGGAGCATGGTTAATATGGGAGATAATGTTTTGTATTGCCCCATACCTACTCATTCATTTAATTGGTGTTGAAGAGATGATTAGTTGGATATTAGAAGCCGACATCCATCAAGTTGGTAGGCGGGCTGCCAAAATTGGTTTTAGGAGAGGGAGGAAGATGAAAGCAAAGTAAAAACAAAGCAAAAAACCTAGAGCGTGTTCTCAATCAATTGAGCATTGAATGCAAAGGTCATAATGCACAGTATATTCAGATTTTGATAAAATAATGTTCATGTTTTTCTGTTTTAAAGAAAGGCCAGTTTGTTTTAGTTATTTGTCTGTCGGCAAGCAATGTCGACAGACTGTTGACGATGGATGTTTCAGTAATATTTTGTGATCTTTTTTCTTTTCTTTTCATAAGGTTACTTCTCTTGCATACAGAAAATGGTTTTGGTCTCAATTTTTATGTAAATTGATATAAATATTTCCTGTAGGCGGGTCTTGGTTCAGTTGATGGGATGCAATGCATTTAATGGATTTTTTTTTTTTTAATGATTTAAATTGGCTGATTTACATTAAGTTGGGATTTAATTTCTTTTATTTGGGCCCTTCTACTCTTATACTGGTGACTTTTGCCCCAAATGTATAATCCCAGTGCATCTTAAGTAATATTACATGTAGCCCTAAATAGCATTCTTATGGTTTCTGTTGTGTCTTTTTCTTGTGCTGTGTTGTAAAAAAAAAAATCATCATTAATGACATTTATTATTTTCTCCAAAAGTATGTTGCCTTCATGAGGTAATTTAGTTTTTTAAAATTACATTTTGATATACTGTGTGTTAGGTACATATACTTGCACAATGCTTTGGAAATCCTCTTACATGTAGATGGGATAAAGTATTGGAAATATAGGATGGATACTGGATAGTTTGTCCTAAATTCCATATCAGCTCGAATGCTACGGATTGGAATCTAGAGTATGGCTACCTTCGTACATCAAAATGGTCGATCGCTCTCCTGCAAGAGTTACATAAGTCTTCACCTGGTATGCCATAGAAGGTCAGACATCGCACATTCCGGCCTTGAGCGCCGCATTGGTCAATTTCTGGGGTATGCGCTAGACGCCTGTACTCACTTAGTGCTAAACGCGACACATTAAATTTGCTCCGTCTGTATTTGACACTCTTCAAATTGCAGGCATTAGAGATGTGTGGACAGGTACAGTTGGCCCTTTGTATGAACTCAAGACACAAACATGGCAGCTGTTTGATCGATATGTAGCACGTGGAATGAATATGAACAGTATTTATCATAACTGCTGTTTGTGCCACAAGAGATAGATGTATACGTTCTTTTTCTTTCTTTTATATTAAAGAAGTAGCGTTATCTATACCTTTGCATCTGCATATAAGGTATAATAACTGTACACGAATATGTGGGGCTATCTTTTCACTTTTGTATCTTGAAGAAGCATTATTGCAGAATTTATTAGAGATGTCCTTCGGTTATATACATGTTGACTGATTCAGTTTCCATGGTTTCTGGAAGCACTGTAGTACATCGTCCATCGTAGCTGGGGGCTATCCAAGAGCATAACAATAGACGATTCAAAGTCTTACGTAATCAGACAGTTGCGTAACCATCCCTAAACTGAAGCGGGAATATTTTAATTAGTCGTTAGCATGATGGCCCTTACTAAATGCAACTGACACTTCCATCTTCAGCTGAATCGCTGTATATATGCAGCATCAATAGCACAGCATATTATAATTTGTAGCCATGTTAGTAACAAACAATGCTGTGCCCTTTGGGTATGAATGCGTAGGAGCGATGAGTATGGTTGTGGTAAAAGTAAGCTCATTTAATGGTGCTTCTGTGTGTGTGTGTGTAATATAGATCTATTTGTGTAGATTTGTCTGCTATAACTTAAAAGACAACGCACTGTTTTTCTGCCCAGATTCTCCCTAATGTCATTTGGTTGGTCAATCGCCATGAATTTTCAGCAGTCATTTCAAGAGTTGAGTATTTTAGGGAACTTATTTTATAAGTAAGGTCATTTCTTCATTATAGAAAATAACAATAGTATTTCTGCTATAGAATTCTTTTGCATATATGCTGCATACTGTGTAATTTCATAGTTTTCAATGATGAGTGATCACTATGATAAATTCAATCTATATTACAAAGTACCAATTGCACCACTAAGCTCACATCTTCATAAGATGACATACAGCTGTACTCTAATCACGTTTTTTTCCTGTCAATTCTACCAAATTTACATTGAATGTTTCACAAAGAATAGTTGCCTTTATACACAGATAGCTGACTTTTGCTCAGGATCACAAGAAACATTGCATTACTAAGCTCACATCTTCATAAGACAACAGTTTAATCAGAAAGTGATCTTCTATTGACTCTGCTTCATAAGCTACTAGAAAGTATCACAAAGATGAATGGTCTTTATACACAGGTTGCTGAAATCACTCTATATGACAACAAAATATAAATTGCACTACCATTTTCACATCTTCATTAGACAACATCAGTAATCATAATATGGTCATGTGTTATATGTAATTCTGCATTATAAACTGCATTGAATAAGTGTATGGGTACACACATTTATATGATAAATGGTCTTTACACAAAGGTTGCTAAAATTCATTCATTGTCATTGGAAAGTATTGCACAACTAAGCTCACATCTTAATAAGATAGTAGTGTTTGTTCCACTGAAATTTATGCAACACATTGATAAGGTAATTTTCCCTAATATAGTGTGTGCTTATAAATGGAAACAAAGAGACTGTAAAGTCCATTCCATTGTGTGGCTTCACAGTTACTTTTGAGAGGTAATTTAATAGATACATGTTTTTCAAAAAAAAACCTTGAGGCATGGAAACAATATTGCCTGTTCATCCATGTGCTTATTTGTAAGACCATTATATACAATTGCATGGGATTAAAACCCTTCATTCAAATGATTATAGATTTATATTTAAGGAGTAAGATTTGGCACATTTCCATGGACTAAGAAAACTTTGTAGCTCTCCAGAATTAATGCAATTTTGATGAAGTTACAAATCTGTATAGTTTCCATACTACTCCAAGAAGCATGTATGCCATTTGAGAACCTGATACAGTCTAAACTAGTCCTAGCACAGCCCCCAGGGCTCTTTGAATTCTCCCTACTCTCAGGACTGTATTCCAAGAAACAGCTGTGACATTGTCACTGTCAATATCAGTACATTGCACTTAGCTTATCTCGGCAATCTCAGTGGACATGGCATATCGCAACTTCTGCTTTAATTCAAACAAGAGGTCAGATAACTTGGTGAACATGACTTATCTTGAGTTCTTTAATTCAAACAAGATAATGCCTGGAAGAGATTTTGCAGGCAGGGAAGAAGTGCAATCTGGAAGGCTGGACTTGGGTTTGCTATAGTGAATTTTTGTTTTGTGTGGAGGTGTTGATGGTGGTGGTGGTGGTGGTGGTGGTGGGAGTGGTGGTGGTGGTGGTGGTGGTGGTGGTGGTGGTGGTGGTGGTGGTGGTGGTGGTGGTGGTGGTGGTGGTGGTGGTGGTGGTGGTGGTGGTGGTGGTGGTGGTGGTGGTGGTGGTGGTGGTGGTGGTGGTGGTGGTGGTGGTGGTGGTGGTGGTGGTGGTGGTGGTGGTGGTGGTGGTGGTGGTGGTGGTGGTGGTGGTGGTGGTGGTGGTGGTGGTGGTGGTGGTGGTGGTGGTGGTGGTGGTGGTGGTGGTGGTGGTGGTGGTGGTGACGACGACGATGATGACTGGTGATAATGGTGGTGGTATATGTGGAAGGTGATGATGATAATGATAGTGATAATGGTGGTTATGTGGTGGAGGATGATGATGATGACTTTTGTTAAGATGATAATGATGATGATGGTGCTTGTGATGAGAACGATGAGGATGATAATGTTGCTCTGATGGTGATAATAATAACAGTGATGATGATCAATTACCTATATCATGTGTATGTGGTACTCCTTTTTTGTTGTTACATGGACAGATATCAATCACATTATATGTAGTGAATAGACTCCAACATTCCATCAAATTATTCCAATGTCAATGGTGATGTTGATCATTATGAATGGTGATTATGAATCAAGTTTGAGTTCAAGTAGATGTTAACACCTACTACATATGATGTAGTATACTGGGTGATTACATGTATTTAGGCTAATTTCCCTATTAAAGTTTAGATTAAAACAATATAATTGAAATCATAGTTTTGATGCACGTTATAAATTCAACTAGGTGACATATGGGTCACAAAATGACCCAATACCCTTGGACCTGCCAACCTGCAGCTCCCATAGCTTTCCAGCAGAGAAACTAACTTGGTCCACAGGCGGTCCAGCTCCTGTAACCCCTATTAGAGCCAACACTCTCTAGGCAGCTCCGAAACATTCCTACCTCTTAGTCCTACCACAAATTAGGCAGTGTAGCTGTCAGAATTGATAAAAGCACTTGACCGGCCCGGGAGCGGGGAAACTCTACAAATTGGTCCTGACGCCTGGACAACCCATACACATGCCGGGTCTCCATAGCTGCAACCTCCTAGAGTGATGATGATTACAGTGATGACAGAGCATTCAGTAAAATGGCAGCCAAAAGCTCTGTGAATGTTATCCCGAGCGCTTTGTATGCATCCCCCAGCTTCTCCATTGAACAATCTGTGATTTTAACATCACTAATTGTAAAGCGATACAGAAAGGTTCAGAGTTGTCGTTCGGAATTGTTCATCTCGATTCCCTATTTAAGGAAATCTCAACATTTTGGTTCAATCACCATCGAGAAAAACATTTCTTTTTCTACAACTGACAAAGTAGTTTCCTGAAAATGAAAAGAAAAGAGAAAACATTTGGTCATCTTGTAATGCTGTTAAGCATCCTTCTAGCTGGTCTAACCAGTTTATGAGTGATCTGTAGTGTACTTGACATAGTAGTGGCTACCCATATTTTCTCATGGGAACTTTTTGAAGATTTATTTTGAGGAAGAGTAGTTTAAGAGCTATAGTTAAAAGTAGTCTGGTTCTTATCAGGTAGCTTAGGAACAGGAAGTGGCCCCAAAAGATGCGTCTGGAATACAAAATGCATGATCGTTTCAAAATCACAATTTTATCTCATAGGGGTAGAAGCATATCGTTAGGATATGGAGCTGGTAAATACATGTACTTTCATGATTAGTCTTTAATAATGTTTACATAAACTTTCATTCAAATATGTCAAATAAGAACTTTAAATTCACAAACATCACCAACTATTACACCTTATGCATTCAATCACGTCTCTTCGTGCATATAGTTGGAAGTCACATATAACAGAAAATAATATAAGAGTATTGCATTCGCTCCTCAGTTTTCATTGCCAATTTGATAAGGTGACTCTCGATATCAAGGTTGGTTTTTTCCAAACAGCAATAATTTGCAAATTTAAGCAATATGAAGGCACAAAAGTCCACCCTCACCATCACATGTTGCTCCCTTGTTTGTTGATTCTTGCTTGTGTAGGTAAGGTATGCTACATTGGTTTTGGAAAGAAGGGGGTGGGGGGGGGGGCATGCGCCAGTTGTGCCTAGCTCCTAAACCCAGTGGCTATGTTGAAGCAGCTGTTGAATTTAGATGAATATAGGAATAGAATCAGGCAACAAAGATCATGTTGTTGATAATTACTATTTGCATGAGCGAGAAGATGGTAGTCAACTACTGATCATGCAAACTTCCCGTACCATAAAGAGTACCCTTTACCCCGTTGTTATGTACATGCATGTAGGTTGTTTGTAGATAAAAAAAAGCATACTATAAATGCGCATCCACAGTTAATCTCACTACACAGATATCTTTAGCATTTGCATGCGTTTTGTTCTCGAGGGGCTGAAAACTGGCTAATCTTTCTATCTATGAATCCCTGGGTAAGGGCATTACAGCACTTAACATTCAATATCCAGAGGCGATTCCTCGTTTGTGCATATGTAAATATGACCCGACACCTACACAGAATAAGATTGTTCCCACTGCCTCAGAAGTGTGTACGAAATGCAGTGCTACTGTGGTAGTTGCGTTTTAAAAATGAGTGCCAGCAGTGATGACAACCTTTGAACCTCATCAGCCAACAGGCCAGTGCAGGAAGATCGCGGGCAAGCTCCTTCGCATCTTAGGCTGTGCATCTGTGGCATGGTGATTTCTGCTGGTGCCGATCACCTACCAATGGGAACAGGCTGAGTGGGAAAGTGCAACGGGTACCATAGCATTGTGCCTCTCTTCCATCACTCACATATTAATACCAAAGTTCAAGCACTCCACTCTCATAAAAACTGAAAAGTTGGTAGGGTTATCAGCTGTTATCGGAATAAAACCTGCCTGCCTTGTGAAGTCTTGAGGCATCACGCTGTCAGGTTATGCTCCCAATATCCTCTTCCAGAGTTTGTATCCTCCTCTATCATTTTCCTCCAAACATTTTGGGATTATTTACAAGGTGCTGAAGATGATTGTGTATCTCATGATGGTAGATAAGCACATTATCACATAGAAAATTTATCTTTTTGTAAAAACTCAAATTACTCTACATCCAGGTTTTATACCCCAGAATATCATTTTCCCAAAATCAGATGTATTCGATGACTACATTCTGGACTTTATATTGCCTTGACAGTAGTATATCCTAATCAAAATTTAATCTTGTTTGACAAAAGCACGGACTATATTACGATTTACATTATTTGTTTAAGTACTTGTAAACTGTTCTCTAAACTGGATTCCGGTAAACATCATATCTTTTGATCCTATGTTTTATGTGGGAGGTTTGTATAAACATGTTGATGATAATTCAGTAATAATCATAGATAGACTTTGGATCAGGCACATTTGTACATACATCATTAGATGATAAGTATTAATAGACATGATACTACAGGTTTGTCTTAGTGTTATGTCTGTAAATCAATGATAGTGAGTTTTTAAAACTTAGAGATTGTTTGTGCTGATAACTGTAGGGCTTTAAAATATGTTCATTTTGAATGAGCACAAAGTACACCTAGATACCATCATGTTTGAATAGGAAACGCAGATTTATCTAGCCCTTTAGCCTTTTTCTTGTTGCATTAACCTATCAGAGTCTGTTTCAGTTCCTTATACAAAGCCAGAGGGTGTCGGAACTGAGCATGCTCTCGCTAAATATCTAATAGGCTTGTTTTCATCAGCTCGAGTAGGCCAAATAGCCCGCTATTTTCGATCTGGGAAATTAGCCCGATCCCGAAATAGCGGGCTATTTGCTCAGGAAATATTCCTAAGATATCTTGGGCTAATTTTTCAAATCAGAAATAACTGGCTATTTGGCCAACTCGAGCTGATGAAGACAGGCCTTATAAGGTTTTAACATTAGTATGCCTCTGTTGACACTACATATTCCATCATAGCTGTATATAGCACAGGTTGTAATACTTGATGAAGATCGCAATCTCTCATTATTGGTATTAGAAAGCAGAAGGATAATATGTAAGAAATCTGTAAGATAGAGAACAGATTATCCAAGTCAACCAACTAGAGGATTTGTGCAGCTTGAACTATCACTTATCCATGTTTTAATTTTTGATTTTATGTATGCAATGAATAAATGAATAAAATTTTGTTGAGGAGGAGAATTAGATTAGTGGCAAAAACATGTTTGTTGTTGTGGGTGCAGTATGGAAATGATTTGTGTGGATGTTGGTTGAAGCTTGTTAATTCTTATTTGCTGTATTCTGTGTATTTGTGATGAAAAGAAATGAAAAATATGTAGGAAGCTATGATATGACTTCTTTTTTAAACATCAATTATGTTTTACAAAGTTATATTGGGAATATCTGGAAGTTACCAGATTTCTATACAGTCACACAAATTTGCATGAGAGGAATAATTTAGTTACAATTTCTACTTTTTGTTATTCCCATTTATTAAGTCCCCCTACTATTTTCAGTATTTTGTAGGTTTCTTGAGCTTTTGCTTTTGCTTTCTTCTCATGTTGTGTACAGGCTTTTTCCAATCCTTTGTATTATTTTTTAATTTAGAAGACATATTTTTAAAGGAACACACAAATCATCTCTGTCTTTTTCATTTCTTTCTTCCTACAGAGGGGCTTTCTCCGAGGTGGTGGTAGCAGAGGATAAGAAGAGCGGAGAATACAGAGCTATAAAATGCATCGAAAAGAAGAAAATCAAAGGCAAGGAGGACACGCTGGAGAACGAGATCGCTATCCTAAAGCAGTAAGTTGGCTTTTATGTGAACACTCCCTCAAAATTGCATGTGTTTTACATGTGTCTGGTGGCTTTGTTCTAGTTGGGTTGACTCCTCGATTCCTAAATGTAAATAGAGGGTTATTGCTATTCACTGAATTTTGTATGGGCAGTAAATACCGTAATTAACGTTGTATTTTTTTTTTGCCGACTTTAGACTTTGTCGGCAGCAAGCCAGGTCCGTGTTAAAAAAACCCGCGCGGGAAGGCCTTTCATTTAACTGCGAGGTGCAGCTGAATGTGTAAGATCATTGATGTAAATTAAAAAACAAAGGACCTAGGATAGAACCTTGTCGTACACCGTGTGTAGGAATTATTATTATAAACTACATATTGAGATCTATCAGAAAGATTACTTTCAAACCAAGATGACAGACAAATTTGAGTGTTGTTCTAGTTTCCTAGTGGTGAGTCAACACACCGATTACTGAGCTGGGAGACATTGCCAGGTATGGCGACAGGTGGAGGGGCATAAATCGAAACTTTAAAAGAAAAAGTGCGGTTTATACACCGTTAATTACGGTAAGCGATTTTTGAATACATCCTCATATCTCTGTGTGTATCTGATTGCATTGTTCTGACTAGGTTAAGTCCATAATTCGGAAACGCTGCAACGCATATAGGCTACAGATTGAATTGTTTTTGTGGGTCAGTTGTAACCTCATTACTCGGGTCAATTTCTGATCAGTGAATAATAAAAAACACAATGCACCTCTTGGGGTGCAATTGATATAGATTAATTTAATCAGAAATTGGAATGTGTGCACCGATACACACAGACTATATGAGACTGGATAGGTATAAAGTGTGACCTGTAGGTTAATTTGATTTTAATACATTTCTCATATAAAGGTGCTATTTAAACTTTGAAAAAAAATTATTGACAAATAAAAGTTCAAATGATTACAAGGAGCAGAGTATATAGATAGCGATGATGTAATGAAGTATTTATGTAAAATTACGCCTCCTCTTATGATGTTATCCATGGCTTTATAGTTATTAGTACCGTGGTACTGTAAAATGATAATGATAATAGTATTGGATATTTTATAATGCTTATAAATATCCACCACGCAAGGTGCCCAAGGCACTCCAAGTACTAATATACAAGATATTACAAATATTATGAAATGGTTATAAAAACATGTGATGCAATCTATGTAGGTATTTGATAAGAATAATGAAAACATGATATACGTGCTATGCGTCCTTTATAACTATACATGCCATTAAAGCTTCTAGCTGGAGTGGGTGTAAGGAGTCTTTAAGAAGATGAAAATGTGACTGCCATATCTAGAACTCTCAAGGTTGTACTGCCATTTGCAAATGCCATGTACACAGTGAGTGAAAGAGTCTTAATCAAAAGGAAATGCACTGGGGTCCTGTTCATCTTTGGGATGTTGAATCCAACTTGAAGGGGCAAAAATGATTTAGTTAAACTTTAAAAAATGAGAAGAGCCAGGAAAAATTATATAAATTATATTTTAGAACTCAACAAAAGACATACCTATTTCAGATTGCTTACAATTAGTCACTGCTTTTTTTTTCTTTCCCAGTTAGAATCATGAACAGACATTTTTGGTAGTTTTTCAGTCTCATCAGTGCCTTTGATTAGGCAACTAGATATTGGCGCTTTAGAAATACCTGGATTGGATATTAGACTGAGCTTTAATCCTGTGCCAGGTTGAAATTTTCATAGAATACAGACCTTGATGTTGTTGAGGATGAAGCTAAAAGAGGCTCCTGTTTTCAGGTCCTCTATCAAGTCCGTAACGCATTTTGGTTGGTGTGGCGAAGCACACTTCCTGATGACCCTGGTAGGAAGTACAGCTTCCAACAACTAGGAGAATGTTTTCACTGCCGGAGAAAGTCGTTAGGGTGTTTCTTATTTTCTTGGCTCACCATAATCAAGGTGACGTTTGCTTTGAACCATTATTACAGCAGGATTAAACATTGAAGGGATCCAAGGACAAATGACCCACTTGAATTCAGAATGATCTGGAAATTGTTATAAAATGTTATACAAAATTTCAGGAGGACGACACTCTCTTTGAAAATATGCCCCTGTAAAGCTGCTTAGACCAGGTTATAGTGGCTATGTGTTGTTTGGAATATTATTACATGCTTTTCAATCCAGCCACCCAGAGTGAAATAGTAAAATATAAGACATTTTAGAGATCTGTACATTTACGCAAATAACTTTTTTAATTTTTTATATTAGTTTAATCGAGCTTGTACTTGTAAGGATGTTTACAATTCCCTGCCCCATCCAAGTATTTGGTCAATAGGCCTACTACTCATTTATATATTTGTAATTTCAAGCAGAACTCATCCTTATCTTAATGAACATTGACTACTTTGACCCTAATAAAGGAGATAGATATTGAACAAAAATGATAGATAGGAGTTCTTTCCCAAATGAGCTGTACGTACAGTACACTCACATGCAGGCCATACTGACTAGGCTGTAGAAAGATGATGGTGAGATGGCAAAATGGTGCCAGTAAGCATGGGCCCTGTAAAGAGAGATACACACATTGCTAGCATCACGTTCCTCAATCGATACGGTGGCATGCGGGGCACGAGGCTTACATTCATGTATGATTAGACACATTGTAATGTGGCAGGGGGACGTAAACCGGTAAACACCTGCCCCAAGGTTAACGTGAAGATGGTGGAGAGGGGGTCAATATTGGTAGAAGGGGGATGCAGGAATGGCACGTGGGGTAATGCAGGAATGGCACATGGATTGGGGTAACGGAAGAAGGGGGGATGATGTTTCACATGTTCAGGCATGAGCAGGCTTCTGTTAAACCATTGATAAAGTCAGGCCTAGGATATGCAATTTTAAATACACGAGAGATGAATTTTACATGAGACGTATGTCTCCTAAGGATAAATAAGTTCTCAAGTATATGATTTCTTCCCCATATTAAGTAAGATTCAATCTAATCAGAATCATAGTCAGATATAAAAGAGGCAAGTGTTGAGAGAAGAAGGATGGAATGAAAAATAATCAGAAAATCAAGCCGTTAGAAACTTATTCAATCTTTTTAAATCAATTGGCTGGTGCACATGTAACGTGGGAACAACACCTCTCTTGAGATAATAGTCAACTCCTTCTGGGTCTCAACAGATGAAAGCGAAATGAAGCTCTGTGCTATATATTTATTGTTTATTTTGTCAGTGTATTTGAGGATTCAATTTCCTTGATTTCTTTATTAGCCAGAGGAAAAATACGATATAGGATTTAATTGATTTTGATTACTCAGTAAGTTGACATCTTCTTTAGATCACAGAAGTCAAACTTGAGTTTGATGTGAGAACTATGTCCTGTTATTTTCAATAATTTGATTGTACAGTGGAGTCAATTTTTTATTCACCATACTAGGAATCTCTTTTTTTTAAAAACCCCATTAAATTTGTTGTAAGATATATGCCGATGGTAGTGTGAGGTAATGTGGACCAGCAAGACATAATATCTAGATAATAAAACAAATGCAAAAAATCACATACTTTGATGATAATGACCTATATGTGGTCTGTTTACAGTACAGTAATACCCATTGCTCATAAATGTCTAGCTGAAGCAAGGCTGTCTGCTGTATGTACGAACATGCAGCACACACCATATCACTTTCAAATCCTCTGTCAATGCCTTTTCATTTGGAACCCAATGCAACTGCAATTTGTCAAATCATCATTGTTACATTCAATTGGCGTGGAACAGAATTGCTTTTACTCTTCTAATCTGACACCATGGCTTACTGGTTTGTTTAGGAAAGCCCCTGCCTGATCTGTCATTTGCATTTGGGTTTTAAATGCCAGGGATTAAGCGTGGATTCCGTTGCAAACGACCGGGGAGACACCCAGTCGCCTAAGCAATGGGATTGCAATTTGTGCAGATGGAGCTGCACAGATGGGTGCAAAGGAATCACTAGGAGGAGGGGATGTAGAGTTTGGGGAGGGGGAAGGGGTGTTATTTTTTGTTTATTCTATTGGCAGATCCATTTATTGTCATATTTGTAAATTCAAAGATTTTCTTTACCATTTGGCAACAAATGTTAAGTATAATTATGAGGACCTTTGTTTTTTGTTCTTCTTTTCGGAAACTCTGTGCAAGTGTCCATACCTCCTCCCCTCCCTCCCCTCTTTAAAGTTTTCAGAGTAGAGAGGGCGGTTGGACAGAAGATTTGTGGACTGATGATGATTTTTTTTTTTTATGCCTCCGCCACCGAAGGTGGTGCCGGAGGCATCATGTTTTCGGGTTGTCCGTCCGTACGTCCGTCCGTACGTCCGTCCGTACGTCCGTCCGTACGTCCGTCCGTCCGTACGTCCGTCCGTCCGTCCCGTTTGACCGTTATCACAATATCTCAAGAACCATTTAAGATTTAAACTTAAGACTCGGGAATAGTATTTATCACCATAGGAAGATGATCTGATTAGATTTTGGAGTACGTAGGTCAAAGGTCACAGGTCACAGAGGTCAACTTATGAAATTCCTTGTATTGAGTTTGTTAGCGCGATATCTCAAGAACCATTTGAGATTTAAACTTCAAACTTAAGGATAGTATGTATCACCATAGGAAGACGATCTGATTAGATTTTGGAGCACGTATGTCAAAGGTCAAGGGTCACAGAGGTCAACTTATGAAATTCCATACATTGAGATTGTTATCATGATATCTCAAGAACCACTGGAGATTTAAACTTCAAACTTAGTGATAGTGTGTATCACTATAGGAAAACAATCTGATTACATTTTGGGTCACGAGGTCAAAGGTCAAAGGTCACAGGGCTCATTATGTATGCAAAAACAGCTTGTGATCGCGTTATCTGAACAACCGATTGATGGATTCCTGCCAAACTTTGGTCATGTATGTATCTTGCAGAGCTGATGAACTGAGTAGATTTTGGGGTCACGAGGTCAAAGGTCAAAGGTCACAGGGCTCATGTATGCAAAAACAGCTTGTGATCGCGTTATCTGAAGAACCGATTGATGGATTCCTGCCAAACTTTGATCATGTATGTATCTTGCAAAGCCAATGAACTGATTAGATTTTGGGGTCACGAGGTCAAAGGTCACAGCGCACATTGTGTATGCAAAAACAGCTCGTGATCGCCTTATCTCAAGAACCGATTGATGGATTCCTGCCAAACTTAGGTCATGTATGTTACTTGCAGAGCTGATGAACTGATTAGATTTTGGGGTCATGAGGTAAAGGTCAAGGTCATGCGGCTCATTATGTATGCAAAAATAGCTTGTGATCGTATTATCATTAGAACAGATTGATGGATTCCTGCCAAACTTAGATCATTTATGTATCTTGCAGAGCCAATGAATGGTTCATAAGATCAAAGGTCATGGGCTCATTATGTATGCAAAAATAGCTTGTGGACGCATTCTCATTAGAACTGACAGATGGATTACTATTTAACTCAGGAAATCTTGCAGAGCCAATGAACTGAGTAGATTTTAGGGTCATGAGGTCAAAGATCAAAGGGTCATATATGTATATGAGAAATTGCTTGTAATCACGATATTCTGAGAACATGTTAATGGATTACAATTGAACTTGAATTTGAAAAATTTCTTCCGTTTCGGTTTGTAAAATTGCTCTATGACGGAGGCATCATTTTCGACTGCGCGCAGTCGAATTCCATCTAGTTTTTTTTTTTTTTTGGGGGGGGGGGGGTCATTATTGATGAAAGAAGAGAAAAGGTGGATAAGAGACGAAATGTGGAAGGAAAGTGTTAGAGTGATGGAGATGAGGTTTATACATGTAAGCTCAGTAGAATAGATTTGTAATTTGATAGATTTATAACCTTGGTCTGTTAATGTTTGGATGAATGTATCAGAGTAGATGAGTGACATAGAGGGTCCGGGTGGTTCTTATGTGATGGCTTGTGGGGGGGGGGGGGGATAATGAATGTGGGTAATTGATACGGGGTGAAGGCTGCTTGGAGATTGTGTGAAGGGTTGGGGTAGTTTGGGGTAGTGAAGTTATTACGGTATAAATATTAAATGTTTTACATGTAGTTCCTAATGTTATGAGTGCTGTAATTGAATCTGACATTTGCTCCAGATAAAAATTCTCTAGGCTTTATTTCATCAACAGTATAGGGTAAGGGTTAGGGTTCCAATTCTGTTTGAGCTAGGTTTAGAGAGGAGAAGAGAGAATATGAGAACAGGAGAAAGAGAAAGAGAATTTGAGAGAGAAGGCATTGTCAGATTTGAGGTGTGAGATTTTCAGGTGTGAAACTGAAGCATGTAGCTGTCAAAAATATAATCTCTTTCATTACCCAATGTTCTGAGTCACTTTCCAAATACCTGAAAACCATATAATCTCACCTGGAATGGGTATCTGTGGAAGTGGTCACATAAACTATTATGTCACGCTTCAATCCATCACATTTAAATGACATCATCTGACAGTTATTGATGTTTAGATGTTGTCATAGTGAATGCCGTAACACAATCAAAGTTTTGTCACAAAATGTTTGCTTGTTCTTTGTTCAAAGCAAATAAATGTGTTTCTTCCCACCCTCCTATTCATTTAAACAATGAATAAATGTCACCTTTGAGTTATCCTTGTTGTGGCAGCTAGGCCAGGAGTGTCTTTGAGATTGGGGGGGGGGGGACAAGTTGTAGTTCAATCTATAGAATCTGGAAATTATTAGGGGCAAACCCACCCACCCCCTTTATAAACACACTGATGGGAGCTTGCAAGGGAAATGGTAAATTCATTATCCTCTATAAGTGTAGTTGAAAATATCCCATACACAGCGGATTCTTCTCCAGGTGCGATTCAGGTATTTCACGGCAAATACTGTGTGAAATCTGAGCCACTTGCAAAATTTGTGAACATGTCATGCATATGAAAGTTTCTGCATTTACAGTATTTAGCTATACTTTATCACCTGTTCGGAGCCAGAAGGGTGTTAACTCATATACTTTAACATGTTTAAAACTTTCTGTCTTCTAACAGACAATACTCTGAATCAGATTTGTCAGGCAAAATTCATAATTTGTCATCTTGATAATTATGTGCAACTTTTCTTTTATTCTTTTATACATCATTACAAGAATTCAGAGACTACCTTTAATGCTCTGCTTGCCATGAGACAGATTAAAAAGAAATCTATTCTTCTGAGAAGCGATTATATTTGACCTTCTTACTTGACCCCTCTCTCTCTCTCTCTCTCTCTTCCACTCCCGCCCTGTCTGAACTATATACCCATTAAAATGATATGCAGGTAATGACAGCTAGCCTTCAATGCATTCTGCTCAAAGGCAGGTATTCACGAAAGGATAACAACTTCCAGTTCAAGTTTTAAACTGTAATAAAGTGGGTAGAGTTAATTTAGTCATAGATTCATGGAGTGGCAACTACCTACCTCTTCATCCTTTACACATTACCACAGCTCTCTATTAATCTAATATCTAAATGAACAAATGAAATGATGTTATTATCACACTTTTATTTAATGACTGGATTCATTCTTTAGATTCATTCAGATTTTGAAAGTTTAAATATTTATATTAAATGCTAATGCAAATTTGTCTGAAATTGGATCGCAGTTGGATCGTGTAAGACTTCATTCATTTTCAATCTAGAGGAATATAGACGTTCTCAAAAGTAGACATAGGGCTTGGGATACAAATATAATCTTCCACCCCCCCCCCCTCCCCATGAGACAAAGAAAAAAGTCAAGGATTTGTGAAGTGTATTGAATCTGGTGTACTACGTCATACCAATCAGAAGAATTAATAGCACTTGTACATTAATGATGATTCTTGTCTTGTATAAGGTCTGCCTCATCATTCTGTACACAATTGTACTAAGTTAATATCTTCTATAGATATCCTTTAGAATTATGTTAATTGATGCCTTATATTTAGATGGTTATCCTAACTACTAAGACGGAAAGAAGGTTAAAAAACACCCCAAACCATCAACATCTCAACTGTTCTCCAGTGAAAAAAAGAAGAGACAATGAATTAAGTGAAAACAGATGGATAATTAAAGAAAAAGAAGAAATGATATTAATAGAAATATTGAAATCTAATGAAAAACACATGCAGATAATAGAAAAAACAAAAACATTCAGACTTTTGCCATTCAAAAGACTCCTTGTGGATCAGTGAAAATTGTCAAATTAATGCATTCATCCATTCTATCATGCCAGGGGTAAAATAAAAGTAATGCATCTTTAATGAAAAGAATACATTATACATTATAGTTCTTTTTTCCTGAAATACATTTTTAAGGGGATATTAAAACAATATTGTATTTTTGAAAATGTATTGAATATTCCTTTATCCAAATGTTTTTAACATGTGATAATCATAATACATTGAATACGAATTGTAGAGACTCGGTGAAGTATTCCCTCTGAGACTTGTATCGACCTTCCAAATAGATGCCACTGTCCTTTACGCTTGAGATGGCGTTATTACGCTTCTGCGCGCTGGGAAATTTTATTCTTCCTTATTTATTTTGTATGAAAAGAGTTGTTCAAGTGATGCATGGATAGCCAAGCTGACATCTTTAGTTGATTATAATGTACACCGAAGGCTTTTCATTGCAGGGGTTTTGTTATCCATCTAGCTATGTGCCTATTTTTGTACTAATGTTTATGCAATGTCTGTAATGTGTATGTACAAACATGAAGGTATGCACTTCGTGTAATAAAGCGATCCCCAGTACATTTTTAATATCTTGTTCGACAAGGAGATGTTTAATTGGTTAAGACTGATTAGATTAAACACATGCTTGTGTAATTGACCCCATTAATAAGTTACCCTGTTTTTTTATTGACTTGTTTTTAATTGATGCAGTCAGAAAAGAAATGTGTTGTTCAGTTGTTTTTGTATTAATTTTCATAAGCTTGTTGATTATAGCCATAACACACCGTGACAATGTTTGTTGCTTGGGCATACATGTAGTCCTAATAGAATTAGCAAGAAGCGACAAAGCAAGGTTGTAGCATTGTTAGTACAGAGGTTCCTGGCAGGCGAACGCTTGATATCAGAGGGCCCCATCACATACGAAAGACAGAGAGGCATACCTAGTGATATTGATAGGAACATATGTAATAGGTCACCAGCGATGATGGGAAGGCCAGACGTAGGAAACTAAAACCTGTCTCCTCTCGTCTTTCCAGCTCCAGCCTGCCTGCCTTGCCCGACAACCAGATGTGATTCGGGTTGCCGGGTCGGCCCAGTAGGTCTGACGTCTCTGGTCTTTGCAGCTCCAGTCTGCCTTGCCCGACAACCAGATGTGATTCGGGTTGCCGGGTAGACCCAGTAGGTCTGACGACTCTGGTCTTTGCAGCTCCAGCATGCCTCACCCAACGACCAGGTGCAATTTGGGTTGCCGGGTCTGCCCAGTAGGTCTGGCCAGCCTGGCGTTGTAGGAAAGAGCAATTAAACACCTAAACACTTATTGACTGCTCTCCCGTAGGGCCATGAGGGACTCTTTTGTTGAACCCTTTTCAGTGTCTTGCTCTTATGATACCTGGGTCTAGGTTATTAGTTACCAGCTTGCCTTGTTTCTATCAATTGACATTCCTGTCAATGTTTTTTTTCAGTGGAAATGGTTTCCCACATGTTTTCTAAATACTGTTAGCATTTCATCAGCCCAGCAACATTATGATATAAGGTGATTCTTGAAGCCAACCATAATAAAGAGAATAAATGTTAAGACACTTGCTTCTATACTCAAGATAAATCTTTAAGATGGTGGATGTGGGGTGGGTGTATTATGTATAGATGCGTATCAGTACTTAGTGTTACAGCTGTATAGATGATGGTAGTGATAATTAGAAAGATAATATTCATAGTCTTTTCTGTGGCTTTGCCTCAGGATTTACCATCTTTCATGTGGGTGTACATGGAGCCTCTCTCTCTCTCTCTCTCTCTCTCTCTCTCTCTCTCTCTCTCCAAAAAGCACCTGTTGAAATACCACAATAGTTTTTACATCCATCAGTCTTCGCGCCCCTGCCTTTAGGTGGTCGTGAAATCGAGGGGGCGGGGTAGGTGTTTTGATAAGTATTCAGAGGATAAAATGTTCATGACATTATAAAGGTGGGTGGCTGTTTCTAATGAATGTGTTGCCTCAGGTTTTTTTATTTTGGGCAAGGGTGGTATCTTTCTAGGGGTACATGTTTGTGGTAAGGACCACAGACATATTTGCAGCCTTTTTCACACACAGCTAAAATTCTATAAACATGATTAGTATAAATGTGTTTGAAACGTGTTTAAACTAATCACGAGTCTTTCATGCACAGAAATTTTGGTGCGATCGTTCATCGTTTCGTGATTAACTACTGCTCGTATAATGCACAGTAGTGCCATTGCGCATTGAAGGTCATGCCATATCAATCAAAGTGCACGCTCCATCCAGTTTAAACACGTCTGAAACATGTTTAAACACGAATAACCTTTCACACACAAAATGTCAAGCTCTCTAGATACGAACTTCGTATCTGCAGCCTGCTTTTAGGGGCGTATGAATCGCGACTTCGTATCTATCCCAACATCGTATAAACGATGTTCACACTGGGAAAATTTTCTATAAACATGTTTAAAACTGTTGAGTTAAACACGTTTATACTAATCATCTCTGGATACGATGATTTTTAGCTGTGTGTGAAAAGGCTGTTGGTCAGGTAGATTCAGGAGGCACAAATGTATATAAGAAATAAACATATTTCACACCCCCCCCCCCCCCCTCATGAAAAAAATGTTATCTTCATTTGCCAGGGACATTTGTGATATCTTTTTAAACAAGTTTAAACAATAAACAAAAAAGAGGTTCTTCATATTTAAAAAGATGGATGCAGAGGGATGGGAAATTCTTGGTGATTTCACTGGAGCTCTAAGTGTCTTGGCAGCTAGGAAAGGTCGCTTGAACGCGGAAACGCGGTGTGAAGAAGTTGCCAGATCTGGTTAGCCAAAGTTCTGCTCGATCCACTCCAGATGATGACTTTGGTAATACCATTAGCCTAGTTCACTGATGAGCTTCATTTCAACTAAGCTTGTGAACATGTCCTAGGGTCTAGAAGCTAGCAAGGAAATGAATTCTGCCAGGGACTGTCTCGGTAATCCATTGTTTATTTTCGCGAGATGATCAATTCGTCCTTGTTTTCACGAAGTGACGGTAGTGAGGAAAATCATCACGCAAAGTGAATGCAATTTTTTTTCACTACCGTCACTTCGTGAAAACAGCGACAAATTTTGTACTTTCACTCCATCAGCACTCTTAAAAGGTTTCGTGGTCGTCGTGGGAAAGAGAGCTGGAGAGTGTACATGTTATGTGCAGCACCTTATCATTATTTTTGTCTTTATTTAATAATAATAATAATTTTTTTGGTTTGTATGAATAAACAGAGTTGTCAATATTTCTAGAAAATGATCAGGGGTTGTATATTTACACTAATGTGATGGTTTGTGTAACGATTACCACAATAGTCCCTTACAAAACCAAGTCATGATTCATAATGTAGATTTATTAATAATTTCTTATTGTCATATGGGTTACGAAGGCCTTGCAGATGAATTGAGAAGTTGGTATTTGATAATAAATTGTCTTTGTCTCTTTCTATTCATAGAAAAGGGGAAAAAAGATCACCTTCTTTCTGTTGTTTAGTCAATCCACCAATCCATGCTATATGGAGCGCTTTGTTGCTTCTAAGCAGATGATTTTGGCTGTGTTACTGAGACTGAGTTCTAGGCCTGTTTCCCTGAACAAATCACTAGAATCAAATTGAATTATTCAGCATGCCAAAACATCTACACTTTTATTAGCCTACTTGTACATGCACACGGCTACTAGCTAGCATCCTTTGCGACCTGTCGTTCTATTAATCTGTTTTTCTTACTGTGACGTCAGACTCAGCCTCGATCTCTACATTTACAAAGGAAGATGAAAATCTCAAAGACAGAAATTCTCATTAAAAACAATCGGAGGACCTGTGTGCTCAGTTGAATCCGCAAGCCGCGTTCCTTTTGACATGCTGGCTGTGTTTATGCTGTCCCTGTTAAACTGGTGTGCAATGTGGTTCGGGGTGTATTGAGATCCTTGGTGACAATCTAGAGTAGGCTGCCAGGCAACGGGCTTCTAATGGGGGTGAAAGGGTATCACCATGGTAAAAGGAAACAACTGCCAAATTGCACCAATTTCACAAGTGATTTTTTTTTTCTTCATCTTATTATTAAACTCTTTGGTTGCTTTCTTCCCACACAATCTATTTGCACCACCTGATGGAAGGGTTGCTTTGTTCAACACAATGGCCTTAAAATTACCCATTTCTGTTCCTCATTAGCTTCATGAAAACCCTTTTAACACCAGTATCGATTCCTCTTGCACAGGTAACTTTTGCACAGGTAATCTTTTAGATGATACTTGCTAATTTGTTCCTTTAAAGGGCAGGAAAATTTCCCTTTTTTAGATAGAGTGAGGATAGAGAAGCATTTTATTTTTGTTCATTAAAATTGTCAAAAATTTGGACAATTCTCAGATTTCACTTCCAACGTTTTATCATCACAGGTCAAGAAAGAACTCCTTTTCAGATGAAGCAAGCAAGGATACCGATGCTTGCATTATATTTATTGTTGCAATAATTTCACTGGTATTTGCAATTTTTCCTATCCAACTTTTTGCCATTGTCAGGCCAGAAAATCTCCCATTTCAAATGCAGTTTGGCATTCTTTAAAAAAAATTCATTCAGTTTTGACAATTACTCAGATGTCACATGTGACCTTTTGCCGTTGCAAGGCAGGAAGGTCTCCCCTTTCAGATGTAGTAAGGATACGGATGCTTGCGGGCAGAGATATTAAGTGGATAAAATGTTGACCCTAAAACGGAATAAAAGCTCTCCTCCTCCTCTTCTGCCATTGTAAGTGAATACGGTCGGTGGTGGATCGTGCAAAGCACCTTTCCGGTCAATAACAGTGTGTGGAGGTTTACGTATTATAGTTCACCATAGGATTGATATTCAGGGGTTATGCTCTGACTGTTTAGGACTTATAGAAAATGGGAAAATAAATGTCTTATCATCCTATGACTATTTAATTCTTTAATTCCCATAACGTTAATGTTTAGGATTTATGTTTATTTTTTTTATGTTACCCGTTATTGATTATTGATTATTAGTCATTAGACTAAATTCATCCATTATCTTTTAAATATTTATTTTTATATCAATAAAACCTGACTAGAAGAAAAATTCTGATTAAATTGACCTTTTTTCACCTCCAGGCATGTCAGTTACACAAGTATAAAAATGTTTTTACAGTTAATAGCTACATCCAGTAAATACCCAAACAAAGAAATGCAGGAGCAATGAAAACTAACATGCTTTTGCAGGAACAAGCAATCGCTCGCCACGATGCATTTCTGTAGTCGGGTCCTTGAATACCATTCATTTCAATCCATACAACCAATATGAATCACTTGTGAGCTGGTATTCCGTTCACGATGAGCTGTTGTGATGCTGCGTCGAGATCGACACACGTAGAATTGATCTCGCTCCATAGGTGTGCCAATAAAAGCATTTAATCATGCCGCCTTGTTGCTCCCATGAATATTAACGGGCCTGTTTTTTGCCCTTTATTGCCTTATTGATTTTGTGCTCTCTTTCGATAAATTCCCACTCATACATGTATTTGAAAGAAGTCTACTGCAACTACATGTGTATATGTGTTGCTCCTATATTTTGATGTCAAAATGAGCTAATGAACCAATCCCCTACTTAATTGCTATTCTAAAATAGCAAGGTTTATTACCAATGTTGTATTTAGAATGTAGATTAATAAGCAAATGATAGATGAAATTTTGAAAAGTTGATCTAAATTTCTTGTTGCTTCCTTTGTTTTGGTAATCATTTTTATGATATTTTCAGAGGATTTCAGAACAGCATTTTGATTTTTTTTTCTATATTTAATAATTTTTGACATTACTGTACACGACCTTTAAAGTGACTCGGTAACATGCTTACTTATTATATTCCTTCTACTGTACTAACCCTCTTAAACATGCAAAACTTCCTGAACAAATTCTCAAACCACAAAGATATTTAAGGTTTTCTTTGAAGGCATAACTGTGCAACATGCACCCTCTAACAGTATATTCTCCCAACCATTTTTGAATTTTCCCAACCGTTTTTTCCATGAAAACAAGACCTAAGACAGTCTTTTAAAAATCTTTCAACACTTAAATGTTTGTGACTTTTAACATTCACCTAAAATGTAATTAAAGTGTTATAATGGGATAATTAAGGAATCGATCAGATCAGTTTTCCCCAATTTTTATTATTAATAATGGTCTGTTTTCACTCAAACTTTCAGATTGTCTTTAATTGTCCATCTAGCACCATTTCCTCTCATCTGAACAATTTTACCAAGTCCCTTTAAGCATTCGAAGAAGACATGCAGAACTGCTCTAGCATTGAATCGTCCTAATGTTGAGACTCTAAAACGGGCAAATCCCAGGGCTGAATATACAGATTTGGTGTGGATGAAGATGGTTTTGGGGGGCTAGCTGGAGATTTCCAACTGGACATAAACATGAGTATTTCCCGTAATGCATGATTGTGGGTGCCATCTTCAACAAAATCCCACTTTGCCATCTGTCCCTGTTTGTCATGCACTTCTAAAGTAATGTAATGTGGTGGCGTGGATGAAATTTGTACAAATTAGTACTGGCAGTATGCATTTATCTTTCTCCAAATTTACAACCTTTTGCTATAAACTTTTGATGAAATTAATTTTTTGTCTTCATTTTCATCATAGTATTTATTCTCCTTTTTTCTTCTAATCTGGCTTAATCATAATGAGCCAATCTCTAAACTTTTTTTTCTCTATTTATCTGCTACATCTATTTTTCTACTGAATTTTCAGAGAGTCTAATCATTTTTTCCTAGAGAATAGGAGGAAGGATATAAAAGAATTTATGTGTTTGATGTGTGCCAAAGTTTGTAAAGTAGGCATCTTGTTCTTTGGAAATAAATATAATCCCAATGCGTATTTGTGAGCTATCTCTCAATGTTTATTTCACAATAATGATAAATAATTATGATAATGGCAGCATTTCTTATGCACTCATATCCATCCAAATGAATGCTTGAGGTACCCAACAAAAGATGTAAATGACAAATGATTGAGAAAATAATATGCCAATAAGAATATACAATGCATAAAGTTGGTGCAAAACAACATTCTCATTCTGTACATAAAGATTTTTTCCCCCTAGAATACATCTGTTTTATCTTTAAAGTCCTAGTGAAGGGTAAATTTTTAAATGATACATAAACATACAGAGCATGGCAGGAAGACGTGAAGGTTGAAGCTTATACCGAGAGGGAATACTTGTACGTCATTGGAATGACATCATCACCAATTCATTTGATGAAGTCTAGGCCACTCTTCTGTCATTGAAACATCGTGCTCCATCCCTCCTGTCCGGTTATTTGATCCTCCACGCAACATTTCCAGAGTAAGATAAACAAGATGTTTGGCGTGATCTTTTTAAGTGATTAATGGAGGGGTAACACTGAAAGATTAGCCCCCAACATAAAAACAAGCCATGCATGGAGTAGAGGGGCTTTAGGGTGCGTTCAATCGAATTTTCGAAGCTAGAATCACAAACATGAATCACAAATCAAAACGCCGTTACAAAAAACAAGGTCACTGCGGTTAGCGTTCAAGCGATTTTTCATCAACGCTGATTCTAGCTTATTTCGAGCCCAGCCACACTTGCAGTTTGACCCAGGAAGTATAGGTCAACTTCGGCGCGCGCTTTTTGGAATTGTTTACGGCCGACTGTCGACTGCTGTTTTGAGCATAGATCGTAATAATAAAACAAAGAATGAGAAGGTGATGGAAGGAAGAAACAAAAGATAACATAAGGAAAGACAGAAAGAGAAAGTGATAGAATGATTGAAACAAAGAATAACATAAGAGAAAGTGATAGAATTATAAAAACAAAGATAACATAAGAGAAGGTGATAGAAGGAAGGAACAAAGAATAACATAAGGACAGACAGAAAGAGAAAGTGATAGAATGCTTAAAACAAAGAATTACATTAAAAAAGCTGATAGAAGGAAAAGAACAAAGATTAACATAAGGAAAGACAGAAAGAGAAAGTGATAGAATGCTTAAAACAAAGAATAACATTAAAAAAACTGATAGAAGGAAAAGAACAAAGATTAACATAAGAATAGAAGGAAGAAACAAAGAATAACAAAAGAGAAAGTGATAGAATTATAAAAACAAAGAATAACATAAGAGAAGGTAATAGAAGGAAGAAACAAAGAATAACATAAGGAAAGACAGAAAGAGAAAGTGATAGAATGCTTAAAACAAAGAATTACATTAAAAAAGCTGATAGAAGGAAAAAAAACAAAGATTAACATAAGAATAGAAGGAAGAAACAAAGAATAACAAAAGAGAAAGTGATACAATTATAAAAACAAAGAATAACATAAGAGAAGGTGATAGAAGGAAGAAACAAAGAATAACATAAGGAAAGACAGAAACTTTGTGATAGAATGATTAAAACAAAGAATAACATAAGAGACTGTGAGTGAAGGTAAAAAACAAAGAATAACATAAGGAAAGACAGAAAGAGAAAGTGATAGAATGATTAAAACAAAGAATAACATAAGAAACTGTGATAGAAGGAAAAGAACAAAGATTAACATAAGGATAGAAGGAAGAAACAAAGAATAACAAAAGAGAAAGTGATAGAATTATAAAAATAAAGAATAACATAAGAGAAGATGAGAGAAGGAAAAAAACAAAGAATAACATAAGAATAGAAGGAAGAAACAAAGAATAACATAAGGAAAGACAGAAAGAGAAAAAGAGGAAAACAAGGTATAACATAACGGAACAGGCCACGATAAAGAGCATGGTATAGTAAACGCAAATTGCATGAAAAGCAGGCGCGCGGTTTTTGTCCAAACCGGAACAGGCTCCGTCAGACAATCATGATTGAAAACTCCGTCCGTTCAATCGAATTTTAGCGACCGTGATTCTGCAGAATCATGATACAAAACGCATCTTTTTCAGCGTTTCATGTTTGTGTTTTCAAACACGTTTATTTTTACGACCGACGAAAAAATCGCTTGAACGCATTGCGTTTTAAACTAAACGTCTTTAGAAACCGTGATTCTAGGGTGAAAAAGTGTCGATTAAACGCACCCTTAGAGGGGGAGGTTGATGGGGATGATTTAGGTTGGGGGAGGGGCATGACACAAATCTTTTACATGATTAATTGTAATGGAGGAGCAGCGTTGAAAGATTAGCCCAAACATTGCATCATTCATGTTGCAGTAGAGCTAGAAAAGAGGAGAGGAAGGGATAGCAAGGGATAGGAGGGGAGGGGAGAGGGGGGGGGGGGTGCAGTCAGAGAGAGGTGACAGAGAGAGGTGACATGAATTCTCTGAGGTGATTAATTAATTGAGTTAGGGACAACATTAAGAGATTAGCCCCAACATCACAACAACCATGGAGCAGTACTTGGGGCAGAGAGATGGAGGGGCAGCATTAAAAGATTAGCCTAAACATTGCTGCATTCATGATGCATTAAGAGGTGAGGAAGGGGATGAGGCATGTGTGCATGTTGGGGGGGGGGGGGGTTGGGGGGTAACATAAAAACCTCTGAAGTGATTAATAGAGCTAGGGACAACATCAAGAGATAAGCCCCAGTATGGCAACAGATGTACAATGCAGTTTGGCTTGAGAAGGAAAGAGGAGGGGACGAGTTAGGAGGGAGAGGGGTGTGATAACAAATCTTTAACATGAGGGCAACATTGAAAGGTGAGCCCCAACATTACAGCACCCATAGTGAAGTAGGGCTTTAGGGGGAAACATGGGGGGATGATTCGGTTGGTAGAGGGGTTGGGGAGGGGTGTGACATAAATCTTTTACACGATTAATTGTAATGTAGGAGCAGTGTTGAAAGATTAGCCCAAACATTGCATCGTTCATGTTGCAGTAGAGCTGGACAAAAAGAGAGGAAGGGATAGGGTATGTGTTGGGGGGGGGGGGGGGGGGGGGGGGGGGGGGGTGATTAATGGAGCTAGGGACAACATTATGAGATTGGCCCAAACATGGCAACATATATGATGCAGTTGAGCTTGAGAAGGAAAGAGGAGGGGGGGGGGGTGTGATTTAAAACAAATTAATGTGATTCTTGAAGGGGCAACATTGAATGATCAGCCCCAACATCACAACAAGCAATGGAGCTTTTGGGCTTTGGAGGGGAAGCTGAAGGGTTCGGTTTATGTGGGGGAGGGGTGTTACACAAATCTTTAACATTAGTAATTATAATGGAGGAGGAGCACTGAAAGATTAGCACAAACATTGTTACATTCATGATGCAGAAGAGCTAGAAATAAGGAGAGGAAGGAAATGGGGTGTGTGTTGGGGGGGGGGGGGTGACATAAAATCTCTGAAGTGATTAATGGAGCTAGGGACAACTGGGCTTGAGAAGGAAAGAGGAGGTTAGGAGGACAAGTTAGGAGTGATTTAAAAAAATTAATGTGATTACTGCAGGGGCAACTATGAAAGATGAGCCCGGACAATAAGCAAGGGGTGGGGGGCGTTTGGAGGATATCAAATTTTTTTCTTCTTTCATCTTGCTCTCTCTTGTAACTCTTTGTCTCCCCCTTTCCGGCCCCCTTGTTTATTCGACCACTTTGCTATTTGGTTAAAGCTAAGTTACTGAATAGACCTACATTGAAAATGAATTTAAGTTTTCTAAAATGTTGAAATGGTGTTGTTGAATGATCCATTTTGTTGCAGCATAACAAAATAGTTTTTTAAAATTTATCTTTGTTGATCAGCATAGGACTACATGAATAGCAACTCGACTCTACGGTCTGCAGATTTCCTTCATGCAAAATTTGAGTTACCAATATAGAACTTTTTCTTCTTTCCACCTTTTTTCAAGTATCGGTATCCATTCCTTCAGCAAATAGCAACGTTCTCCATAGTTACGCCAGCCTTTGAATATCATCAGTCATCTTTATGATTTAAAGCGGTCCATGTCGCATTGAATCACCAGGCTGCCACTGGGAAGTGTTTGTATTGACAGCATAATTTGTTGAATCAATTCCCTTGTCCGTACCCCCTAACTTCTCCTCTGGACAATTTATCAGCCTGTCTGTCGCTCATTTTGCCAGTTCAGAAATCTCTGATTGCTTGTCTGGAGCAATAATGGTCGTCAGGGGCTGCTTTCAGTCCAAACAACGGGCCAGCTTCGGTGTGACCAATGATGCTTGGCAGAAAATAAACAGTTGGTGTCAATTTAAGATGGAGCTGGGGGATATTTGAACATCTTATTTTCAATCTTTCAAATACAGGTTCGTTTGGTGAAATATAGGCCATTTTTTGTATTGTAATCAAATTTGATGCATAAATCTCTGTAAAGTGCCTCCATACAAATCATTTCATTCACCTGTTACAAAAATTGTATTTCAATTGTCAGAATGTGCATTATATACATTCCATGTTTGTTAGGTGGGACACGCCATATTATTTGTCCTTTAAACTAGCAACAATTAATGTGTGCAATTCGCAGTCTGACTATCAAAATACAATTATGCCTAACAGGTGTATGAAATGATATGTAACATGGCATTTAACAAAGATTTATGCATTGAATTTGATTACATTATGAAAATGTCTAGGGGACAAATCAAATATTTCTCAAAGATTTTAGACAGGATGATAAAAATGCCAACCTTACAATGTATGTGTGCATGTGAATTGAGTCACCACATTGGGCAAGAATAAAGAGTTGTGCCTGTGGTCTCTATAATTGAATATCAATTGCATCTCATATTACCCAATATGCTGATGCAACCTTTAGAAGACGTTTTTTAACCTTCAAAGTTTTAACATTTATTTCACCGCTCCTTTCGATCATTCCAAAGTGTGCCCTATCTTATTCAAATTGTTTTTCAAAGAATGCGGTCTCCGTCTGAAAGTCCAATTTTGCTTCGTTCATATACGAGGCCATTCATCAGCTTTAGAACACACCAATGGCCATATCAAAATAAGATTATGATTGTATCTTGGAACACACAGATAAGTGATTACACTTACGGGCCTTTCCTGAATGCAGCTACTGTATTTATTTTCACCCCACTGGCCATTTTTCAGCAGTAGCAACATTTTGAGGCAGTTTGCCGAGTGTTATATAAACAAGGTTTTATAAGTATCATCAAACTGAAAAGAAGTATGTTAATCATGGAAAATTGGAAATAATAGTAAAATATATATACAAGTCTCAGAAAGCATTATATGGCTATGTGCGGAAAACACACAAAAAAAGAGGTCAGTGACAATTGTTCTGTTGAAATCTCACTTTTTCTGTAGAAGATCCCAAATAATAATTTGTACTTAGTAGTTCTTACTTGGTTGGTACCTTCCAAAAGAGACCATAAAGGTGTTTACCAAGGAGGTGTATTGTGAGTAGCCACTAACATATGGCACCGATTGAAAGATATCTTTATGAGATGTGAACGTAGCAGAGTAGTATTGATGACATTACAAAGCATGCATACATAAAGATTATATGATGAGCTCTTGTTAATCAGCTGTGCAGAAAGACAACACCTTATACATGTATAATAAGGGAATTTCCCTCGAACAAAGATTTTTAATTAGTCTCATATATCATGAAGATTAAATTAAACCAAATATAGTGAGAGATTTTCATTATGAAAATTGAACTAGACTGGTTAGCAACACTAGACATTGTTGCTCCGATTGCCACGTGAACTGTTCATGCATAGATTTTCTGCCATGTATTTTCTGTTATTTGCTGTCAAATCTGCTGTGCAAAAGCCAAATGAAAAAGATATAAAGTATTTTTTACACTGGTAATGATACCTAATGGCATGTACTATATGCATAGGTATATTGTGACATGCATTTAAACTACTTAAAGTAAAAGCAACACCTCCTTCCAAAACAGGATGTTTCTTTTGTTGTAATTGAAATTCTCAAGTGTTCTAATAAAGTATTTAAATTGAACTAAACTTGAATAAGTCATATGAGGCATTAGTTTGAGATGCTCCGATTGCTACATCATCCATTCAAGCATAGATTCTCTGCCATCTCTGTCCGTCTGGTATTTGCTGTCAAATCCACTGTGAAAAAGACAAATGAAAACAGTGTGAAATGCAGCACAACGTTGGAGGTGTAGTGTCTTTAGAGAGCACACTACGATACAGCTTCACCAACCCACGCGAGAGAGAGGGAGATGGAGATGGGGAGACGGGAAGGGAGTGTGTCAGTGTCTTGTATGCCCAGCTGCACGCAGGCAAAACAGAATAACGTCACTGCAAAACAGTGAAGTCATCTCGTCAGAGAAGACGTCGTCGTAAACTAGGCTTCCTCACTGCTGGCGGTGCACTTTATGATTGCACATCTCCGATCCTGATCCGATCAGATCTGATCATTTTAAAGAGGGCTGAAAGAAAGAAAAAAAATCAGCATCTCATCTCCAAATCAGAAAAGCAGATTTCCTTTTATTCCTTTGTTATATTTCTTCGACAATAAATGTTTAAAAATGAAACAGGATGAATCTTATGTATTACAATAACAGTAACAAAATAGATTTCACTTCTACTTATCGTCAGTGTGAGAGGTTTCTTACTTTTCATATTAAATGAATGTTTCAATCCACACACACACAAAAAAACCAAAAAAAAGTACACTTCAACAAAATAGAATGGAGATACAGTGATTTCTTTGTTCAATCTGCCCATGAATGCATGTTGTGTAAATTATAAGAAGAAAATGTTAACCCCTTCAAAAAGTTTAGAAACTCAAGTATAATTGATTATTTTCTCTTTTGTCATAGCATAGTTATTACTATTTTTAGTATCATCAGACAGTGGATGTATTCCTTTGTAAAATGATACCCCATTTGATATGATGTTTCAGTCATGGAATGTGCAGTAGATCAAAATACATTGTATAGTCAGAAATGAAAAGTTGCACAATGCACTGCTTTGTTTAATTTTGCATTCAAACATCCTCTTACCAAGGTTGACGACCTGACATGTCACCATATCGCATGAATTTAATTTGTATTCTTTAGAATTTGGCACTCTCTTATCTCAAAGAGAGAAGAGTACTCTGCATAACAATGCCAGTGCAAACCAATTCATTTTACAACTCTTCACTTTTGACCCTGGCGCTTATTCTGATGTAAATGTACTGCTCACTCTGTGGCAGCAAAATCATTGCAAATAGGACATTTTAAAGAGTAATAAACACACTTTCCAATGACATAACTCAAAGCGATGATTATGCCATGATAAGAGAGCTATAATCGATCCAACTTGAGTTTCCAAACTTTTTAAAGGGGTTAAGTACATCATGTTTGCAATGAAGATGAGAGATATATAACAAGAGATTTAAAAGCTCTGTCGTAGATGGGAAATGTGACCAAAAAATTGTGGTAGTGGGAACACTGCAGGAGTTGAGATGGGAAAGGAAGGGGGATGAAGATGTGAAAAGTAGGTCACCAAGACGCACACACTGCTATGCTCTTCCATTGATCCCCTGGTTGCTATGGTGACTTGTCATCCAGAGGCTGGTAGATGATATGTAATTACAGTATTTTTCTTCTCTCCCTCAACGTCGCTCTCTCTCTATCTGCATCCTCTCTGCATCCTCTCTGCATCTTCTTGCTCCGTCTCTCTTTGTTGTTCTTTTTTTCTTTCTCTTTCTCCCTCTTTCTCTTTCGCCCTTTCTCTATCTCTCTCTCTCTCTCTCTCTCTCTCTCTCTCTCTCTCTATATATATATATATATCTTTCTCTGTCACTATCTCCCTCTTTCACTCTTACACTTAGTCTGAACCCACACCCTCCATCCTCTGTCTCTCCCTCTCTCTCGATCTCTCACTGTCAGATTCCTACCCTATTTCTCTCTCTCTCTCTCTCTCTCTCTCTCTCTCTCTCTCACTGTAAGATTCCTACCCTATTTCTCTCTCTCTCTATCTCTGTTTATCTCACTTCCTCTCTCCATCTTCCTCTGTCCATCTCATTCTCCCTCTCTCCTCTCTTAGTCAATGATACATTGTATTTGAGAAGAAAACACCACTGTGACGTTGGTTGAATCCTGCTAACAAGTGGCTTGTATATTGTGCACAGTGCTCTATATACAAACTCTTGGAACTGTGTTAAGCAGTCATTTGTATTTTGTGTAAGTTCATCAAAATGTATTTCTCTCACACAAATGCCTGAAAGATACTTTCTATCAAATGGATGACTTAAGGCCCTCCATGATTTTATTGATGAGTGCAAAGATGAAATGAAATTGATATTGTAGCTCGGAGGCTGGAGCTTTGTCACAAAAATAATCTGAAGTCGTCCAAATAATGTCAAAATGGGTATTCAAAGAAACTTGAGCTTTTCATGACTGAGGGATTACATAGTGCCTTTACCACAAGGGGCTGTCCCAAATTGTAGAATTGTAGAGGTATGTTTGCCGTTTTTTTTTTTGAAGAAGTCAAATATAGTACTATTTCTAAGAAATGCAGGGCGTTCGTTCCGTAGCCATGGGGCAATGGATTGAAGAATTTGAAGCCAGCGTGTTTTGGGGTTTTGGGAAAGAGATAGGAAGGAGCTGATGTATGATGTTTTCTGTTGCTGAAAGAGTGAGGCGATGTATCTAGAGGAAGTCTGCTTGATAAAGATTTTAACAAGTTTGAACATGTATCCGGTATTATATTCTCTCGGTAACTGGAAGCCAGTGAGTATAGTTTGTTTAACATTGGAGTAGCGTGGGACCATGAGAAAAACATTGTCTGTTCAGTGCCAGAAGGGTTTTAACTCCGTGTTAAAGTTTATGAGTTAATGCCCTTCTGGCTCCAAAAGACCTATAAAGATGTAGACGTAATCAACCTTTTACTAACATCCTGATGTGTCATTTCATTCTAACAGGGTGAGATGTCCAAAGTATATAAAGATTAACCCATGCAATACAATACGATAATTTTTAATTGGTATTTATGAATAAAATCATTCATTAATGTGGTCAGAGACAGATCACTTTCAGTCTAAAATTCTGTTAATGCTTAAAACTCATCACTGTGACATAATACAGCAAAAAATAAGCATAAAATAGATAAGTGTATTTATTAATAAGGCTCTTGGTGCATTTGTAATCCTTTAATGTACACATCTGTTGAGATGTTTTTCAATGTTAGTGATTTTCAGCAAGCATTTTGTTAGTTTTCCAGCGATTGTCATTTGTAGGAAGTTTTTGTTATTTTGTTTGCTGGTCAAATCAACCTATTTTCTGAAAACATATTTTTATGAGCTTCTCTGAAAAATGTATGATTAATTTTGTGCGAGAAATCGATCGCCTTTCATGACTGACGGTGAAAACGACAACAGGAGTCTGTTGAAAGGCGAGACAGTCAGTGGCAGGATTGTGTAGAGACTGAATCAGAGCAACAACAGAAAAGAAAAAGAAGAAGTGTGAGGATATGTGTGCATGACAGTCACGTATGTACGTCAGAGCTCCCAAAATAGACAGCGGTGGAAACAGAACTGTCGTAATGAGGGTATGGTTTGGCATATCAGTATTTTTTTTTGGTGGCAAGATGGATGCCCAGTGTAGCACGTGTGGGGTTTCTTTTATTGGAAAGATGTGTCTCTTTTGGAAGGCGTACATTCCCCATGTTAATATAAGCATTTTGTTTTTCTATCTGGGGTGACAAACAACATTCATCTGTTTAAACATGAGGCAATGTTTGGATACTGCGAGAGACCGTGGCTTAACAAAGTTGGTTATCCCATAAATGCAGCGTTTGACTAAGAGATTGTCAAATTGTAAGCTTGAAATGAACTACTCCTCATTTTAATGTGGTCTTAAAAGTTGTCGAATTGTATTAATTTAGCTTTTATTGGAAGAAAAAAGGTATTAAGTGAAAGGATTTCAGGGAAATGTTATTGTTCATTATCAGTCAGAATATAATGGACTGTCAAAGACAGTTGTTACCATTAAAGTGTATTATGAATTATGAGTGTATGAATAAGACTTGCTTTCCTTTATTGTAACATATAAAATATTCTAGAAATGTGCCTTGAAGTTGCAGTAGTCATCTACATGTAAATTTCATTTCATTTCAAACCAAACATTTGTGCTTTTTGTTTGCTGTTTTGCTGCATAAAAAAGGAGAGATTTTCCTTCTTTTCTAACTCATGCATCAGATAATGTAAAGCGACAAATCGTAGTTTAATATTCACGGATGTGAGGGCAGGTAATCAGACATGTGATCAGAAGTCAGTGATATTACACTTGTCAGAACATACAGGTTCAAGGTCATATACCTACCACGTTTATCTATGTATTTACAATATTCATGGATGAAATAAATACTTTCTGCCTGTATTGCGCCAAATTCTTGTCAGGATGCATTGAAGCAAGCCATCGGAAGTCACTCTGATAACATGGGCCTGTGTCCAATTAAGCCCCACCAATTAAGTTGTTTACTCTCTATCCCCCTCTCTCTATCTCTGTCTCTCTGTGTGTGTCTCTTTCTATCTCTTTCTCTCTCTCCCTCTCTTTATCTCTGTCTGTCTGTCTCTGTCCGTCTGTCTGTCTCTGTCTATCTCTGTCTCTCCGTCTATCTCTCTCTGTCTCTCTGTCTCTTTATCTCTGTCTGTCTCTGTCTCTCTCTGTCTGTCTGTCTGTCTTTCTCTGTCTCTCCGTCTATCTCTCTCCATCTCTCTCTCTCTCTCTCTCTCTCACTCACTCACTCCCTTCCTCCCTTCCTCTCTCTCTGTCCATCTTACCCTTTAATGAAGCCTCTGTGCTATAAAATTGGTCTGATTTGTTTCCCCCTTCTACATCCGAGTAAACATTGAAAATTGCCCCTGCATCGCTAATTAAAGAAAAGGTCATCTTGGAGAAGAGTAAAACCCACCGAAGGTCGTCAAGCAATCCAAATATTGGTAGAATGGCAGTCGAATTGTAAACATATTGATAGACGCATTTTGTGTGTGCATGTAGATTTGCATCATTCTTGTGATGTAATATACCGCTTTGTGATGCATGTAACAGATGTTGACTCTTTATAGATTTTATGAAAAATACCGTAATGAGTTTTAAATTGATTTCTCCTGCTAAGCATGAGCTTATGTACATGTGTAGCATCTTTTTCTTACCACCCAGCACCAAACTGAAAATAAATAGTGAATTAAAATGCAAATTTGAGGTTTCAACCTTCTTATCACATTGTAAATAATTTACTATATTTTTTATTCAAGGCTGTAGGTGCATGCATTATTTTTGAAATAATTAAACATGTCCTTAATGGAAATGAAATTGTAATCTTTGTTTTCATACCATTCCTCTGCTGTATTTAGAAAGCATGCAACTTGCATCTACTTATAAGCTTTAGAAACAATGATTTCTTTTAAACATACTCAGTACACAACCCTACCCTTTAAGATTATTTTCTCTGTACTTTACAAAATTTACTTTTAAAGCATACTAGATGTATTTTTACATTATTTACAGTGCTGTGCCTTCTTAAGAATTTAAATATAGAAAGTGAAGGTTTCTTTGAAGCAAATAATAATAATGATAATAATAATATTCAGCTTTTATATAGTGCTTAACACATCCACAATGTGTATTAGTGCTTTACAGTTATATTATTACAACGGTCACTGGATTCAGGCTTACCGCACAAGCTTTAGAAACAATGTTTTCTTTTAAGCATACTCAGTATACAACCCAATCCTTTCAGATTATTTTCTCTGTACTTTACAAAATTTAATTTTAAAGCATACTAGATGTGTTTTTACATTATTTACAGTGCTGTGCTTTCTAAGAATTTAAATATAGAAAGTGAAGGTTTCTTTGAAGCAAATAATAATGATAATAATAATATTCAGCTTTTATATAGCGCTTAATACATCAACGATGTGTCTAAGTGCTTTACAGATATATTATTACAATGGTCGTTGAATTCAGGCTTACCCACACACAAAATATGCACATTCTCCACTCCCTGGGGAACATTCCAGTCAGGCGCCATTTTCACAAGCACACACTTGCTCATCCAACCACATAAACTTTCGCAAACAATATGCTATTGTTGCCTTTGGATTATTGTACTATATCTATAGTAGATGTAGACATATCCCGTGTACTTTTCACCTATACGGAATCTAGACTGCTACCAGGTGGTTTTGTTTCTTCCATATGAAATAAATTCATCTAAAATACTATAGTGGATCTGTTCCAAGTACAGTCAAGCCTGCTTGAGTGACCACCTGTCTACAAAGACCACCTGTCTACGACAAGCACATTTTTTGTTTCCCTTGAAAATGATTTCTCATTGAAACATGTAATAAAGGAACCTGCATCTACAAAGACCACTTTATATGTTTTCCTTGGGAGGTCGCTTTAGACAGGTTTGACTGTCTTTCACAAATATAGAAAATGAATCTATTCTGTACTATACGAGCCTATTATGCTGTTAATGTTGTGTTTTACTATAAGCCTATTACGTCATTGATTACATGTATCATACGATTGCAGTTCAAGACCTACAAGAATGAACTCCAGTCCATAAATGGTATTGCCTGCAGAGATCTTCTTTGGATGATGTAATATGCCATTGTTATGTTGGTGAATTTCAATAGGTGATACAGAAGGCTATGCACATTCAGTAATTATTGCCTCTTGTTGATGTCTTCAGTGTGTCGTATATAAACCTATGAAATTGCATAAGGAAAACAAAAGAAGTCTATTCCATACATGTACATGTTCTATATTGTTGGTTGCAGGCAAGATCCCTCTACCCCCCCCCCCCCCCCCCCCCCCCCCCCCCCCCCGGGGTTCTAGGACAGGTGGTCTTTATATACAGGTTGTTGCTTATACAGGGTTGATTCTTACATACATGCAGAATATCATTTTTGCTATAAAGGCCACTTTGAGAAAGCCAACCTACAAGAAATATAGGGATATCTGTAGACAGGTGGTCTTTAGATACAGGTTGTTGTTGTAATGCATGGTTGACTTTACTTCACTGTTGTACATCTCTTTTACTGCACTGCCAGATTAAGGTCAGTTTGTGAGAAATATTTTAAAGCAGCATAGACGCATGATAATTAAAGTAATTACCTGTGCCTTATGAGTCCAGGGCCATGAATTATAAAGCCTTTGGATTTATTGCAAGGTTAATATTGAGCGTAAATCTATGGCTCATTGTGTATCGATCAAACTTAAGATCAATCATAACTCTTTATAATACGCGGTCCTGGTAATAGAATCTATTTTTCTAAGGAATACATTACAACATCACGTCTCACACGTCTCTTATTCAATTATCTTGAGTTCTTCAATTACATGAAGCACGTCAACACTTGTCATTTCTCTGAAATCTCACTAACTACAGTTCAAACATTGAGTCATCTGATTGGTCGTTACTCTCTCTCTTTCTATCCTTGGAATCATGGTGGTTGGTCATTTCAGAAAGCAATCTCAGCTTTCTCAGAAAACCTTGTCAATGAAACAACCTAATTTACATTCTCTCATGCAGTTCCGCTTCTCCTTGAAACAAGACGATTGGCTGTCATCTTCCAAAGAGTGATTTCTTTCATGAAGAGCCACTTGTCATTCAAGGCAAGAAGATGTCAAATTTGTAGAAGAATCCAATTTTTCTATGATTTAAAAAAAAATCCCTCTCAGCATTCGTATAGAACACAATGTAATCATTTCTTGGCAAGAAGATGTCACATTTGAAGAAGAATCCAATTTTCTACAATTTTGTAAAACCATCTTCCTCTGCATTCATAAAGAACACAAGGTACCGGTAATCATTTTCTTGTTCTGTACAAGTGTGTGGGTTGAGAGGAGAGTATTTGTGTTCCTGTTTAAATAGATCAGATAAATATACTTGTTTATTGCTATGTCGTGGGTTGTATACTATTTGGTACTTCATTTATTTTATTGGTGCACTCTGGAGATGAAATTCAGGGAAATGCAAGCAGCACAGTATAATCCATTCAATTAAACTTCTCTGTAGACTACACTGCAATAACTTTTGTTATGGTTTGAAATGTTTATTTTGTATATCAGGCTAATGAGTATGCATTGATTAAGTAAAGAAAAAAAAAGGGTAGTACTGATTAAAAGTGTTATATGATCACAAACAGTGGCTAAAACACACATACACTTATATAAGCCTTCATTGTATTGATAAACTATAGACACATACCTGACAGTTTAATGAGTTTTAATGAAAAACCATTTCATTAAAATATTGGAAATTTGAATATTTTATGATATACACATGTATTAGGAAACATCAATATTTTGTTCTCATACACATCTGATATTAATACTGGAATACATTGTTGAATTTAAATTTCCAAATGATGCAAACCTTTACTGTTGCTTTAGAGAGATGGGTCGTAAACCTATATTCTAGGGGAAATCTCTGTCGCATACCCTCATTTTAAAGTTTCCGTCGGGAATAAATATGCACAGCCAGTGCCCATAGATCTCGACCGTTTCCTGCTCTGAGCTCATCTACCATTCTATACGCACTCCCTGTCTTCAGTGAAAGAGATATCCCGCTTGGGCTTTCATTCCTTATTTCATTTTAATAGAAACCGTTCCCACAGCCATTCACAATGTTTTTTTCAAGTCAGTGGTGCCCAACCCCCGTTTCACCCATTCCCATTCTGCTGCAACAGAAGCTCAGATTTCACCCACATCCCTGCTCAGTGTCAGTGGATGTATATTGTGCAACATATTTGTATCCATGGGAACAGCGCGTTGGGAGTTCCTAACCACTGTCGGTATTACTACAGTCTGACCTCAGTTTGTACTTTAAATGATAGCTTACATCCGCTTTTTTTCCGTCCCAATCATCTGAACTTTCAATATGATGGATGTTCCCATATAAAGTGACTTGGATGGGTCCGGTATATATACTGCCCTATACTAGCAGAGGTATATGTTTGGCAGTGTCGGATAGGTTACATAATGTGAGGTATTAATTGCATGCATTTTGCATTTTCATTGCTGCCTCAATGAAATTTTCTGTCCATCCTCTCTTCCCCTTCCTCTCCCTCTCTCTCTCTTCCCCTTCGTCTTTCTCTCTCTCTCTCTCTCTCTATCCTTCACAAATTACCTATTTCCGCAAATGTGAAAATACTGACTTCATGGGAGAAACCTGTGCCTTTGAATATTTTTTAACATGAATTTGGTGCAATGTAGATAATTAGTCATCATCATTATCTGATACTATCATATATTTTATTTTTCTCTCTCTTTTGCTTTGATCATTTGGCTTTTCTTGTGCTCTTACTATCTCACTCCATCTTTATATATCTTATTACTATTTCTCTCTCCTTTTGTCATGATTTCCTTTTTTCCTTTCTTGTTACACCTGTTTTTCTTCTTATTGTATTAAGATTCTTTTACTGATTATCTAGCTTTTAATTTCCTCTGTTCCTTCTCGACCACTTTTATTTTCAGATTTAGTTTACCAAATAGAAAGACCACCTGTCTATTAAGACGACAATTTGTTGTTTCCCTTGAACATGGTTTCTCATTAAAACCTGTCACGAAGGCACCTGTACATTTACATATAGACTACCTGCCTATAAAGACCAATTTTCATGCTTCCCCTGAGTGGTCTTTATATACAGGTACTGTAAAAATATTCAATTGTCATACACCTGTGATATAATAAATCATCATATCAGTGAAAAAAATACACAGGGGCTCGGGGCGAAGTAGCCCCCCAAAATGCCAAAAAGAGCCCCCGACAGTCATAAAAGAGCCCAAAATTTTTTGTATCTGTAGAGTTTAATGCAAAACAAATTAAAGAGTGTTATTTTCATGCAAACAAGCTTGAAAAGTAGCCCCCGAAATGTTTAAAGTATTTTTTTCCATGAATCATAATACTGTACCTACCTTGGATTCCTACCTTTGAAGTCAACTTAAAACCTTATTTTCTTGTCTGCAACCATGTAGATGTATTGTGTTCTGTTCAAAAGGCTCTACATGTGCAGCTGTTTTAGAACATGGACAGTTGAAGAATTCATTGAGGTCAAATTTCTTCTTTCTTGGATGGTCAAATGTCTTGAGATTTGTCTTGCAATATGCAGAGAAGAATAATTACTATAATCACTCATTTTTTCTCTATTCCTTCCTTTTTTTCCTTCTCCTTTACAGAATAGATCATCCGAACATCGTGGCTCTACTGGACATATTTGAAGACAAGATGCATGTATATTTAGTTATTGAATTGTAAGTATTCCTTTCTTTTTATCTACTTACCAGTAAATGAAGAACTACAAAGATAATTCATAGTTTTATAAATCATTACATATTTAAAGAGAAGTGTAGACTTTTTTTGTTGCAGTGTGATCAGTCATTTGGTGAATTGAATTTCATTTTGTATTTCTTGATGATTCATAACCTGTAGAAGTTATGTTTGAAAGGGTTAAAGGAAAGAAATGTATTTTTACAGAGTACCTGTAAGAATTAAGAACAGTTGAAGGTGCATGGTAATGAAATTAATTCATAATTTAGAGCTTAGATTTAGATCTTTACAAATATCATGAAGGAGGTAAATGATAATGTTATAAAGTTTGGTGGAAGTTTTAGAGAGTGTTGGATAAAAGCTTGAAAAAGTCACCCCCCCCCCCCTCCAAAAAAACAAAAAAACAAAAAAAACAACAACGAATGTCTATCTTATATTGATTGGATTTATACAGAAATTACAAAGTTCAACATAAAAAAGCCCAATTTTGTAACAAAATTTAATCTTAAAATATTATGTTGTCTTCAAAGCATCTAAGGTAGATATAAAGTCAGTAGCCTTTCAAATTTAAGGACGTGTCTTCCCAGAAACCCTGATGACTTGTTTTTTTAACTAATATGTGATTTACACGTACATGTATGAATCTATTCAGCATTCACCCTCTGAAATATGTGCACTGATCATTGCTATGTCAGGCAACTCTAGGACAATCTTTGTCTTGTAGAGCAATGCTTGACTAGTACACTAGTAAACTTTTTGATATATCCACTTTTTTATGATTAAAACTCATCAAAAGCCTGAAGGGGAATAACTTTGTGCAAATGGAGACACCTTAATGCCCTTCTGGCTCTCAGCAGACATAACATGTAAATTACACCTTAGGAACTCTTTTCTATTTAAAGGTAAAGACCAGTTATGGTCATGCGATTGCATTGTGAAAGAAACGTTGTGGAATCGATCAGAAAAGGTTGATCATCTAGCATCTAGCATCTGCAAGGTTCTGGAACCATCAAAATGATAAGAAATTTGGCCCATTCTTCGTAAAGTTACAAGCACTATACACAGAAAGATGTATATGGGACTACCCTATATCTCTCACAGACCATGAGAGAAACAAATTTACCAAATATATGAATTAGTAGGTAGTTTCCTGGCAATTTTTTAATCATCATGTATTAGTCAAAACATATTCTTTCACATGATTGGTAATGAGAGCTTCCATTTCATTTTTTGAAATTGGGACGTTTTCAATACTGGTCTTTACCTTTAATGAAAATCTCAACCATACAAAAACCTTCAATTAAGAAGTCACATTTGCGTACGTTTGTTACCTCTAAAAAACAAGGACTTCCAGTGTATATAATGGGAGTGGAGAGTCGGCAAGTCACGATGTTGTGTGCACTGATGTGCGAGAGCTCACAGACATCCAATTCCAGGGCACCCACTGAAGCAGAAGTAGCTTCATTCCTGTGAATTCACTTGTAAGGGCCTCTGCTCCAAAGGAATACATCTAATCGATCTGTATCAATCGTTCCTCCATTTTTATTTATAGACAATTTTCTTGTTGCGACGCATTCTACCGTAATCATTTTAATTGAAGTTTCTATATATAGTAGGCTATTTCTCTTTAATTATTGTAAAAGACTTATATACACAACTTGACCACAAGGGAGGACTGTTAAAAACAATTGCATTCTACTTTTGGAAAGAATGCAATGTGTTATTATGAATCATGGATCCGTTAGAGATTGTCTAAGTTAAACAAATTGGTCATGAAGACATGTCAACAATCGTATGCCCAATTGAAGGAATGTTTACCCCCATTTGATTTGTATTGTACCCATTTTGTCTATATTTGAGAACCTTAGGAAAGATATCTTTTAATCAGAGCCAGGAGCGCCTTAATTCTGGATTAAAGTATATGAGTCAATGCCCTTCTAGCTCCAAACATGTGGTACTATCAGTAATTTACAAAGAATGTATACAAATGTACAATTATCGAGTCATTGATTGTGTTTAAGAGGGTACATTTAAATTTGCATGAAGTTTTTTCGTTGTACAATTATGAAATATGAAGGATGCCCTTTTTCTTATGTTAATTGAGAGCTGATTTGATGAGATAACCACCTGCCAGTGACCTTGCAGGGGTCTAATCCCTCCATGCCAAACTAGTGCAGAGGGGCTTTAAACACAAATTGATATCTTGTATGATATGTGATGTAAGCAGTTTGATACATGTATCTATTGGATGTGAGAAGTTTCTATAGTAATCAGTCTGATACAGCTTGATTAGGTAGAACACCTGTTGGATCTATCAGATTTGTCTGTCTCTCATAGATATAGGTAGACCTGCCTGATTATGCAAGTGCAGTGTTAAAGTGCGTTACTCGCCCTTAAAAAGTAATTTGTTTATATCTAGAATGTATAAAATAATTTTTTTTTAAACATTACCCAACGCTCCATAAGGATTATGAAGAAAGTTTAAAAAATGACACAAAAACCCATGAACGAAACTCAGTCGAATTTGAGGTCCATGCATGCAGGCACTATTCTATGCATCTAGTCTACTCATTACTCAATGAATCGCTTCCTTTTTTACTGATATACAAACTGAAATCTCTCTTTGTAGCAGTTTTTGTGGTATATTTTGAATACAGTTTAGTGACATGGGGCTCTTTACAAACATCCGGAGCGAAACATGTTTTTGTGATTGGTACACTTTATAAGTACATGTACTCTGCTAGCCCATTCACCTTTTGGTCGCCGTCTGACATCAGTGTTATCAACTATTGCAATTTCACATCTCATAAGAATATACACTTGTGTTCTTTTGGGAATTGCTTGAAAATTGAAAATTCTCTTCAAAACAATTTGTAGTTGTATCTGGACCAATCATTCCCTCCCCCCCCCCCCTTTTTTTTTGAGATTACACATATAGTCTGCATTTTTGCTCTGTCAAAAATGAAATAGTTTATTAGTGTTCTACACAACTTTAGTACAAATCATTTAATTCCTATCTCCACCTTTTTACGGGGGAGGGGGGGGGGGGGAATGGTTGAATCAAGTGATTCTATGTAGTGAACGCAAGCATTGTAACCCCCTGTAAATGCCAGGGTAGTTTGCTAAATTGGCTCTTCAAAAGAACCTTTGCACCAGAGGCAACATGTGACATATAAACAGGTAGTGCAGGATGCTACTCCACATTTGTTGTGATACCTGGGAGCGTCATACATGCATATACGTCATCTGAATTTCCTGTTAGTAAAAAGGTTCATCTATTTTGACTACCAGTTTAAATGTTAATTACCTGTATAACTTCATGGTCTGTCACATGATGAATCGATACATCCCTGGACGCAACCCTGGTATCATATTACCACACTGACATTTATTCCATGTCCAGGGCGGGCGACATGACGCAAACCAAATATGAACGTCATTCTCGCCCTCTCATGCGCACATAAGTTTCATTGGCGCGGCCCCCGAAGGCCCCATATTATTTTTTCAATGTCAGGGTTATTGTTTTGTTTTCTATTGCTAAATCAGGAATACAGTTGTATGTTCCTATCAACAGTTGCATATGAAACGATAACACAGAGACACGCCACTCATCAGTCACTGACGCCGCCGTAGGACATCATGGCCATGGATGTGCTATTCTGGAGTGACGATCCACTTTTACGGGGGAGTCGTATTAGAAATCACTTTGTAGGGAGTGGATATCCACACTAACTACCGGTAGTGAAAACCACTCTCAAAAGACTGATTCACTTCACTACTTCAATAATACAATTAAATGATTCAATTGTTATTATTTATGTGTTCATGTTTTGTACTCAAGTTGTTTATCACAGCAGGATTACAATCCATAGACATTGGGGAAAGTCAATTCATCACATTATCATATTATAACTCATATATTTTTACTAATTCAATCGAGTAGCAACATCAAGTTTCCTCATCTTCCCCTGCCGAAAGTCATTTAAAAAATAATAAATTCTACCTTTGTTTGAAGGCTTTTCCTTTGTCACGTTGTATTCCCCCACATCATGATCTTATATAATTATGGAGCTGTTTACTAACCTAAACTAAAGCTCTGACCCACCAGCATTATATGAAGAAAAGATGACAAGACGATGATTGCCTATTCTCGTTCGCCCACTCTCAAGTTCCCTCGTGTCGTGTAAAATAAAACACTCTCTACACCAATGAGTAAACCAAACCCTTTTTTTCTCTTTTGAATGCCATAGTAGGTCAATATTGTCAATTCCACCATCTTGCTTTTTTTTTCTTCTTTCGCACCTTGGTCTTCGAATATTCAAATCAAGGGTAAAATATTCATATTATCCACCCACTCAGCATCTTTTATTAGTCAACAGATGATTATCTGTAACTTCTCTGCTGTATTATCCCTACAATTTGACCATTGTAGTAATGATCATCCTAAAGTCTGCACTCAAATTGAAATGAAAAAAAAATCTCTATTGTTCATTAAAAATCCATATAGAGTGTGCACTCGACCTACAGAATTGTAATAGAATCCAGTTACCATGGAAACGATACTGTAAGCACAGAGGTCAGTTAGTTGTTGTAATCAATTGGTAAGCGCTTTATAAGAAACAGTTGTTATTATTAATATTATGATTATTATTGTTAGTGTTGTTGTCGTCATTGTCATTCTTGTTGTTACTATTATTATAATCATTATTATCATAATAAATGTTAATATTATTATCATTGTCAATGAACATTCCTCTCTTTCAAGCATATGATCATCAGCAGCGCAACAGTATAAAATAGTGACTCAATTTGAAAGTGAGAAAAATTCATGGGAGCCATGCAGTGTCGAGGGAGAAACAGTTACAACCTGTCATAAATATAATCTTTCTCTCCAGCCCCTGAATTGACATCCTCGGGTCCCAATTGGTCTGAACGTCCAACCGTAGATAGTCATCTTTGCACAATTTCCAATGAGATGGGTGGCCCCTCAGGCGGGCGGATTGGAGAATGCACGTGTAGGAGGAGTGAAAAAAGAGTGCGTTGGTTGGAGTGGATGGACAAGGTGATGACAGCATGGAAGATAAAGGGGTTGAAAGAGATGAGAAATATTTGCAATCAACAGTGGGTCGAGATGGAATGTTGTTACCTTGTACTTGTTGTATTATTTTGCTCACAATTTATGATTGGGATTTGGGATTGATTATTTTTAAGATTGAGGTTTAGGGGCTTTTGGATGAAAAGGAATAGACTGGTTTATCTTTGTAAATTGTATTTCATAAACTAAGTATACTGATTGTACTTGATGACCATTAAGGTTGCTTGTTGAAATGAGGATTACCCAACATAGCAACAACCAATGTATGCAAGTTTGGACTTGAGACATAACCAAGGGGTATAGCATTATAATGCAGGGGGAAAAAATTTACTTTGGCGAGCATGTGAATATGATCATTTCAACTCATGCATTTTAACATTTTATGAAAATATATTGATTTCAAGATCATTGTTCAAATGTAGAGCTTCTCAAATCACCTTTGGAGATACATTTAAGTACCCTTTAACCCGCTGACTACTGAATTTTCTCATTTCCTTTGGCTCAATACCAGTTTAAACTAATATAAAGCTCATTTTCAGTGTATACCAGAACCTTGCATTAACCAATAGACTGCCGAAGGATCACATTTCCTATTGAGTTTAATACAGGAAGCAGTTCCAGTAGGGAGTGGGTGAACAAAGTAGATGAGGTGGCTAAGAGTGCGTTAACCTTGCCATGTACATGAAGGAGGAGGAGAGTGGGGGGAGGGTTGATAAAATGATACAGTTAGTGACAGCAGAGGGATTGGAAGGCATTCATGAGCAGGTCTCGTGGCTTGAGCGTGCATGGATCAACTAATGATGTACGACCTCAAAGATCGATGGCCGATCGTGTTCCTTGATTATCCCTTGTGTTCTGAGGTCATTCACTTCAGGCTGTCTTGCCAGCTATGTGGGAAGAAAAATTCGAGTAGGACAGATAGTAGGGGTAAGAGCTACACCCAGGGTTTAGCAGCCTTTTCACACACGAGTAAAAATTCTTTAAAGCTGATTAGTTTAAAGCGCTTTAAACTAATCAGCTTTACATACGACATCATTTACACACAGAAATTTCGGTGCGATCGTTAATCGTTTCGTGATTAACTACTGCTCTTAAAATGCGCAGTAGTGCCATTGCGCATTGAAGGTCAGGTCATATCAAACAAAGCGCAAGCTCCATCCAGTTTAAACACGTATAACCGTTCACACACAAAATGTCAAGCTTTCTAGATACAAACTTTGTATCTGCAGCCTGTTTTGAGGGGCATATGAATCGCGACCTCATATCTATCCGAACACCGTATAAACGATGTTCACACAGTGACATTTTTCTTTAAAGCCGTTTAAAACTGTTGAGTTAAACAGCTTTAAACTAATCAGCTCTAGATACGATGAATTTTAGCTGTGTGTGAAAAGGCTGGAAGACTATCCTGTCCTAGTTTGCGGAACAAAGCCTTGACCTTGTCGGTTGTATAACGCTTAGCACAGGGTCTGAACTGCGAGACTGTAGACTGCACTCTGAACATAGGCCCTGTACATACGCTGCTTGATATAGCCAGCTAGAGACTGACAAAGTTACTAAGCTCGAGGCTTTATGGAAATTTTTTAAATCCGTAGGCCTACCTGCAGACCAATTCTTTCCCCTGATTATACCTTAAAGGTACTATGTCCCATTTGCAGGCCAAAAAAATGAAAAAGTTAAATTCCAACTGCATTTGAAAGATAATACTAATTTAGAACTTCCCTAAAAAAGGTGGGGCTTGAAAATGTCTTCAAGTGGGAAAATAAAGACTATTAGTTGTCAAATCGACTTTAGGGTTGTAGAGCCCAAAAGTAATAGTCTTGATTTTCAGACAACTGTACCAAATGGTCATACGTTTTATGCTGCACGAAGATTCAATCAGTTTAATCTTGGCCATCACAAGAAGTGGGTTATTGATGTAGACAAATGCTCATGTACCCTTTACAACTCTTTTCATGTATGTTATTACCAAAGAAGAAAAAAAGCCAGTCAATCACTCAATAGTGTCTCACAGTGAAGTCTAGCAAGTAAACGGGTTTCCTTGCATAATTTGAATATGAGGACACTGCTAACGTTTAAATTTCACAGATAGGACATACATGACATATTCATAATTCCTGCAAAGTTCTACAGCATTTGAGGTTGGCTGCAAAAGGGATGTAGTACCTTTAAGATGCAGATGAATGATTTTGAGGGCTGGAGAGTGTTTCACAAAGACTAAGATTTACTTTAAGTTGGATTTAACTATGGCAGGCCGTTCATGCAACTGGTTGCTCTCACCATATGATTATGATCGTTAGATAATATCTATTTTTTCTTCAATAATGAATTATCAAACAATGTAAATCCTGACCACGATTTGTCATCCCTTGAGATTGAGACCAATGCCAGTATTATGATGAGAGCAACCAGTGGCATAAACGGTCTGCCATAGCTAAGTCCAACTTAAAGTCGATCTTAGTATTTGTGAAACATCCACGACATGGAATGTAAGCGAATCTCATAAGACATGACAGTTAAAATTCAAATATTTTGCTGCATGAAAAATACAAACAGTGCCAATATAGGATACAGGTAACTCGTTCGCACTATATGGATTGATTGTTGAAACCTTGGCCCTGCCAGTCAAGTACCTCTTGAGTATGTGACCTTGTATGAAAAGCTGCCCAAACATATTTCAAACCGAGTATCAGTGGAAGAAATGTATAGATGAAAATGATTTTGTTTTGCGACCCCCCCCCCCCCCCACTCAGTGTTATTTAGGGTACGCATATGCTTGTTCCCTCTTTTTGAAAGCACCCTCTATCTGAGGACTGCCAACATTTCGGAACCCCCCTTTCGCGGGCTTTTCGCGGGCTTTTCCTGCCTTGGAGACCCCCCTAAATCAGGAAAAATGCTCAATGTACCCCCCTAAATTCTGAATAATTTCTCAGGAGTCCAAAGAGATGAGAGAAAAAAAAAAAAAAAACACCCCCTTTTTAAAGAAATCTCCGGGTGAAAAGTGAAATATGTACACCCCTTTTTTTACAATTCTCGGGCCGGACTTTGTCGCACGAAAAGTACTCCTTTACCGGACATTTTGGCAACACGCATGTGGTCATTTCGAAACCTGAGTGGGGGGGCCGGGCTTCAATGTCTTTAAAAAAAGGAGAAGCAATAAACAATTTTTGAAGCAACATAGTTATCCTTTGAAGAAACCTTGTGTACATGTAGTTGAAGAAAATACAATATCTGGAAATCTGGCTTTTTTAGAACATAAAAGGAACTGGAAAATATGATTTTCTATTCTTTTTCTCGAAATCACATACATGTAGAATTTCCACTTTTCTTTTTATAATGAAGTGGGTTTCCACTGTATTAGAAAGTAAAGTGCAATATCAAGCCAGCTGTACTCTACGACCGTCTTTGCTTTTACCTAAGAAGTTTATCCCTATGTAAAACAATCATGTTTCCAATGCCTGAGATTACTTATAAATCTAATGCACCAACAACAACAAAACCACATTTTTATTCAACTCATACTCAAGTAGACGGATTATTTAGTAGTTTTTTGATAGGAAGTGAAGTGATGCGTGGTTTCTATGGTAACTGATTTGAGTGAGTTATAAAACGTTGGTTTATGGCCTGAAGTGGAGGGATATTAGTACCAAGTGTGCGGGAGGATACTGTGCACTTTGTTTTGAAATCCTTTCCTTCGCTGAAGAGCATCGTTCAGTCCATGTACTACTCACTCTCAAGTGGAAGACGAAGAGAGGAGAGAGACGTTAGAGAAAAGAAATAATAAGATATCAAGTTGCATTGTAACTGTACATGAACGATGAATGAGAGGGAGAGAATGTATGTGTCAGGGGAGAGAGAGAGAGAGAGAGAGAGAAATAGAGGAAAAAAGAGAAACATCTTGTTAATTTATGTGTATATTTTCCTCATTCCATTTCATATAGCATCTTTGCTATCAAAATGAACTGATTCATTTGTAAATTGAGCTATATGCTCCTTTTTATATGGATAACATTGTAATTAATATAGGATAATATAACATCAGGAGGGGGTGGAGATAAACAGAAGAAGGGCGAGGAAGAGATAAGAAAGAGGGAGAGAGAACTAATGCTGTTTATTCTTTTTAATTCATGTATGCATTGAACAATTTTAGATCTGAGCAACCATAGATCAACCTGTTTGAAATGCATGTCTGTAAAAATGAGAGCATTGTGACTATTTTTAAAGCCATTCTTTTCCACATTTTTGTCTTGATTTACAGAATATTCAACATGTTTGAAATTCGTGTTCATCACAATGGGATCATTAGGCCAAAAATCCGGATTTTAGTTATCCGGATTTTGGTTATCCTCTTAATTGCTGTCTGTCATCAATTATCCCATTAAAAATCCTCTAACGAAGCAAGAAAATTCTCCCTTGAAAGGATTTTTCAAGGGATTTTTTTTTGTTTTTTTGTGACACCGCCTATTATGACTTAAAGAACATCAAGTTCATGAACATCACAACTAGAGCATTTTGTTTTAATTTTTGTTTTAAAGCAATTTCCCCCCTCTATTTTTATCTTGATCTACAGAGTATCAGGTGGAGAACTCTTTGATAGGATAGTGACCAAAGGTAACTACACAGAAAAAGATGCCAGTGAGATAATGAAACAGATACTTGAAGCTACCACGTACATCCACGGCAAAGGAATCGTACATAGAGACCTCAAGGTAAGCAAACCTGCAAAAGACATGTCATTCTGACAATTAGTGAAAATTGAAAGTTGGTCTGAAGGTTCCCATGAACTTGTAGCATGGGATATTTACATTTTTATACTAATTATTTATGTAAACATTTTAGGAAATTACATGTATATGTTCTTTCAAGTTTCAATTAAAGTTTCCTTAAAGAATAGTAGTGTTCCTGTAAAAGACCCTTGTGGTACACCCATATGGCTTCCAAATGCCTTCACTGCTTTGGTATAAATGATATTTATATAATCGTTTTAATTAGCAATAGTTCTATTGTATGTGGCTACATCACTAGGATCATTCATAGCATCCCCAGGAGTGCTTACAAATTAAACTTATCAGGGAATTTTTATAAAATGTTTCCTTCTCATGTTAACAGAGAGCTGCTAAAGATGGAGAATGCATGCGCCTCAATACAGGATCGAACTTGCATAATTATAAATGGTTTTTCTTCCAGCAGTCTTTCTTCCTATGATCTTGGTTGTTGGTCACACGCGGCCCTAGAAGATGGCATTGACATTTTGGATTGTTTTTATGAAGGATCCAAGATTTTTTGTTGATTAAAGCTCTGAGCTTGAATCTCCAGTGAATCTCCTGGAAAAAGCTATAAAACTTTGAAATAGCCATCTGGAGCATCCACTATATAGAAGTGGATATTTGCGGCCATTCATTTTGCAATTCTGCCCTCGGTGATCATTATGATACATGTAGCTCACTATGAAACAATAGACTCACATGAACAACAATTGCATGCTCATGTGACTTTCAAAGTCTGTCTCTGCGGCGTCTCTGTGGAGTCTTCGAAGAGGACCTTTGCATAGGCAACAGTTCAATGTGTAGCCAACAAGACAGAAGAATGTCAAACATTCCGTCTGCACCAGTTATGAGTTGGTGCCTGTAATCATCTGAAATACAATTAGTAGGACTGAATGCCAAACGCATTACTGCTCTCATGTTTTTAAGTACCAACATGGACCTCTATAATTATTTCATTAGAGGGATAGATATTCTTAGAAAGCACCTTGATGTGAATGGGAAGGGCCTCTGACTCTGTTTAGGGTGTAGCATTGAAACAATGCCCTTTCGATGTGTGTATGTTATTACTTTTATAATTGGTTCTTTGTTCAAGAGGCTTGACCACAAAAGAAACTGATGTTGTGTTTTCTTTTTCTTGTGAACATCGGGGTAGAGCTATAATAATTAGATTAACAAAATTGAAATGCTAAAATAGAGAAAAATATAAATTTTGTGGAGATTTAAAAGCACTTTTCAATTCAAAATAAGTTGAATTGAACACAATTTCCCCATTAAAATGCATGTTTCAAGTAATAAAGTTTCAAGTTCAAAGGACTAATATTGATAATGTCAGTAGAGAGTAGTTCTTCTTATATTTTATTACCCGAAAATAGCCCTAATTATCCTTTCTTTTTAGAATGGTTCTATGTTCTTTATTTTTTGGTTTCTTATACTGTCTGTTCTATTTATGTTTTTGGTGTTATTGTGCCATGACTCAATGAAAATGCAATAGTAGCCTGTGATGTTAGATGTAACTAATTCTGTGAAAAAGGGCCCTGTTCATTTTTGTTTGTCAGATATTTGATCATGAGGATCCTGGGTAAAGAATTCTGGAACTGAAACCAAAGAAAAAAAGAACATAGAACCATTCTAAAAAGAAAGGATAAGTAGCCTACCTAGATGTAGCAGATCTATACACCAGCTTGACAGGGCAGGAATGTGTTCACATATGGCTTGTTTTAATTTAATAACTTTCTCAAACAGTCGGCACACAGAGATAATGTGCAACAAGGGCACCGTTATGGTAATTGCTTCACAATATGAAAGCAACATCTGTCTGTTTCAATCGATAATGTTGCATACTGATTTTGTATCTCTTGTACTCGAGCAATTAATTTCAAAGCCCCGCCATGCTCTGACTCTGCGGGCCCTTGCATCAAAGGCATGACCTTTTCTTTCAGCCTGGGCTAAATTAGCCTAATTAAGCTTGGCCTAGGCTTAATGGGTTCCACCGTTTATGATGTAACCATGTCTGTCTATTCTTCCAGTCTAACTTGTAGTGCTGTTTGGAGAATGTTCTTCCCCAAATTGCTTTTGATTCATCTCGAACAAGTGCACACTGTTCATGCTGTGTTTTGAGGAACGGTCACACAGAAGCAGGCAGATGGGACTATATAGAGGTCACAGTTTTTCCCCATCTGGCTAATGAGTGCTGTTTGCAGTGACAAACTCAATTATACAGAAATTCATTCCATGTGACCTCTAATTTCTATTCCTTCCCCCCCCCCCCTATTTTTTGGCATTATGTAACTTAATATTAAAAGGAGATTGTAAGACAGCAAACCATGTCGAGACACTTCGGAGGTTAGCTTAGTTGCTCCCTCTCTTCTGAGGGGCAGTTCTTGGCGGATGGTATGGGAACTGAAGTCGCCCCCCCCCCCCAGAAAAATAGAGGTTTAGTTATTTCATTTTGATAGTAGAGTAACAGAGACGCCAAGTTCAAAGATCGGCAATGCGTGACATTTTCATGATTCAGTGCGCGTGCAAGGGTATAACACACGTATAAGGTATAGAGTGTTAAGAGTGTATAGAGTGTATAGAGTGTTAAGAGTGTTATACCATTGAAAGTGAAAGTAGACATGGCTTATCCCGGGGAGCAGCTGGACAACATCATTTATTGTCAGCAAAGTTTGCTGTGGGGATACCCAAGGACAAGTGTGACTCATCGGGAGGCAGTGGTGAGGAGAGCGGGGGAACGAGATTCTACCACCGGGCTTGATGGGCGTGGTGATCATCGACGGAGGTCCAGTTTACAGCGGCGTCAGGAAGGAGCCATGCAGTGGGTAGACTGTCCGGAATTTTCGTTGGTGATCTTACTCGAGCTGAGGAGCAAGGATTTTACTTCCTAGTAGTGAACTGTGTACATGTATTTATAATCATATTCTCTTTTTTTAATTATTAGTCGTTGTATTTGAAAATGAATGTCTTAGTATTTTATATGTCTATCTTTTTATTATGTTCACACAATGTCCACACAAGTTTTAGATATGTTCGATTTCAATCACTAAAACGTTTGAAATATTTCCGATCACGAATTTTATATTATCATAATTCATCAGCCACCTTTCAAACGGAAATATATCGAGTAGAGAATTGTGTTTTTAATCTTATACTTCTTAGTGGTGATGTGGAAACCAATCCCGGTCCAAACTATAAATTTCCATGTAGAACATGTGAAAAACCAGTTAAGAATAATCAAAACGGTCTTCTGTGTTCCATATGTCAAAAATGGCATCATACCAAATGCCAAGATATAAGTATACACGAGTATACTAGATTATACCAAAACCCAAATGAAAAATGGACTTGTTTAACATGTTCTTTACCCTCTTTTTGCGACTCGCTATTCACAAACTCCATTACAAATGTTGCACGTACTCGACGTATAAGTGAATCTGAATTAAGTACCCCAACCAATGTCGATAACACAACACTTTATGAATGCTTTAATGATAAATTCGAGGCAAAAGGCCTGCATTTCGTCCATTTAAATGTTAGATCCATTTTGTATAAAATTTCTGAACTTCGATTACTTTTTTCTAAGAATAAAATTTCCATTATCGCAATTTCTGAAACGTGGTTAAACTCGTCTGTAAATGATGAAGAAGTCTGTATAGATGGATATTGCATTTTACGACGAGACAGAACATCTGGGCAAGGAGGTGGTGTTTGCCTCTTTATTAGAAACGATATTGCCTTCAATTTAAGAGCCGATCTCATGTTAGAAAACGTTGAATCATTGTGGGTCGATGTCCTTTTACCACGAACCAAACCAATTACATTTGGCGTCTACTACAGACCCCCTAAAGATCATACTTTTATTGAAAGACTCTCCGAAACTTTTGATAAATTAACAAAAGACGATGAGGTCATAGTTTTAGGAGACATAAATATTTGCCTTTTGCGAAAGTCTCCATTATCCAGAAAATATGAAAATATATTGAATTTAAATGGTTTGAACCAACTTATAAATCTGCCCACTCGTACATCACAGACGACTTCCTCATTAATAGATCACGTATTATGTAGTAAAGAAGAGCATATATGTCAAAGTGGCGTTATTGACCTTTGCATAAGTGATCATTCACTAACTTATTGCTCAAGGAAGCTTATTAGGCCCGTGTTTGGGCACCACAAAACTATATTCATTAGAAGAATGAAAAGTTATAATGTAGATGATTTCAATTTAAATTTATCTCTAGTTGATTGGTCTAAAATAACAGAATGTAACGAAGTAAATATGGCATGGGCAAATTTTAAAACTATTTTTTTATCAATAGTTAATATGAGTGCACCTCTTAAACAAGTAAGAATCAAACAAAGAACAGAAAAATGGATGAACAATGAAATTATTGCGATAATTAAAGAGAGAAATGTAGCTTACAAAAATATGAAAAGGGATATTAGTAATTTGGATCTCGCAAGAAAATACAAAGCATTAAGGAATCTAGTACAAAGAAAGGTTAAAAGAGCTAAAGTCGAATATTTTCAAGATCAAATTGAAGAAAACAAACATGACTCCAGGAAGTTATGGAAAAATTTGAAGGGTTTAGGTCTAAAAGGCAAAGGGAAAAGTGCTCAAGAGACAGTTATTAATGTCCAGGGAGAATTATGTCATGATAAATCAAGAATAGCAAATGAGTTCAATAATTATTTTACAACTGTGGCTGACAAGTTAGCGTGTAAATTACCAGTAAACACGAACAAATTCCATGCCGACAGTGAAAGATTTCAAAAGTTTTATGACGAGAAAGACATCTCAAAAGATAGTTTTCACTTTTCTCCAGTTACAGAAAAGTTTGTTTTAGATGAGTTAAACAAGTTGAAAGTATCGAAAAGTACTGGACTAGATATGATACCAGCCAGATTTTTAAAAGATGGGGCGAGAAATTTGTATGAACCTTTGAATTATATAATCAATTTATCTCTTATGTCTTCTACCTTTCCTGACGACATGAAAATTGCAAAAGTAACACCGCTACATAAAAAGAAAGACAAAACTGACGTTGGTAATTATAGGCCTATCAGTGTTTTAAGCGTAGTTTCAAAAATTTTGGAAAAATCGGTTCATGCTCAAATAGAGAAATATTTTCAAGAAAAAAAGTTAATATATGAATTTCAGTCCGGCTTTCGTAACGGATATTCCACTGAAACATGTTTGATACATTTATCGGATTTTGTTAGGAATGAAGTTTCTCAAGGGCACTTTGTTGGAATGGTTCTTCTGGACTTACAAAAAGCCTTTGATACTGTAAATCATAACATACTGTTAAAGAAATTGGAAGTGATGGGTTTGGATTCGGCATGTGTTAAATGGTTTAGATCATATTTAACTAATCGTCATCAAGTGGTAACTATGCAGAAGGTAATATCTGATTCCCTGCCTATTAAATGCGGGGTTCCACAAGGGAGCATTTTAGGCCCCATTCTCTTTATGTGTTATATTAATGATATGTGTACTTGTGTTAATGATTCTAAATTACTTTTATATGCTGACGATAGTGTGTTACTATATTCAGATACAAATCCTAAGTCAATTGAAGAAAAACTAAGTGCAGAATTGGCAAAATGCATCGAATGGATGACAGACAACAAGCTTAGTTTACATGTTGGAAAAACAGAAAGTATTTTATTTTGTTCGAAGGGAAAGTTTAAATATACACGTGACTTCAAGGTTACCTATAATAATCAAGTGATTGAGAGAAAAGATTCAGTAAAATATTTAGGAATAAATTTAACTAGTGATCTGTCATGGACAGGTTTGGTAGATTCAATTTCCAAAAAGGCTAATTCTCGCTTAAAATTTTTGTATAGATACCAAACTTGTATGAACATGAAGTCGAGACGTATTTTGTGTTTTGCTTTGATACAATGTTTATTTGATTATGCTAATGCTGCTTGGTACAGTAGTCTGGGCAAGATGGATAAGAAAAAGTTAAGAATAATTCAGAATAAGATGGTAAGATTTATTAATTGCTTAGGCCCAAGAACACACGTCGGGAAAAATGAACTTGAAGAAGCAGGTATACTCCATGTAGGTCAAAGGTCTAAACAACTCGTGTTACACCATGTCCATAAAATATACTACTCAGATGTAGATCATTATATTACTAATAATTTTACTCGTGTCTCAAATATCCATGGATACGATACAAGAAATAGTCATTTTAATTTTGTTTTACCCAAGCGAAAAGGACAAATTGGAAACTCTTTTTATTTTAATGGTATCCAATTTTGGAATTCTCTCCCAAAACATGTCAAAATAGTTAAGAATTTTTCACACTTTAAAAGTGTATTAAAACAATACCTTAAGCATGAATCCCTTCAAGAACAGTAATATCAGTTATCTTAAATCACAGTTCATTATGTGTAGCGCATGTTTTTAAGTTTAATCTTGCATAATATACCCATAGACGTAATACAATGGACTATCGACGAAGCAGTTTCTTTGATCCTATGAGTTCCACCGGCAAGGTTTAAATTTCGCGCCGATGCAAAAACCCAGCGGTGGTCCCACCGCAACCCGACAGCTGGATGCGATCACTTGCGCAATCTTTCATAATCGCAACAGCAAGCTCGCGATTTGGGGTTGTTCGCTGCTCCTTCAAATCGTTGAGAACCTAGTGTTAAATAGTATGAGCGCTCTCCGCCATGCGGTCGTAGCGAACATGTTTTCGTCTTTGTGCCTGACGATATTATTGTTATTGTTTTCAGCGTTGTATTTATACTAACAATTATTATTTATTTCGATGTGTGTATTGTTCCATAATACATATTTTTCTCGTACTCATGAGCCATGTGTTGTTTATAAAGTAATTAGAAGGGCAGGATTATCATTAGATGACATAAATAAGGAAGAACTTTATGATTATGATGGGCAGTCCATATATCGACATAGCAGACGACGGAAATGTTGAATATTTTGCAATGGTCAATTCCCAAATTTACGGACACAGATATTTATCCTAATTCCTAGATTCTCAAAAAAAACGTACACATATAGTAGGCCTAGAATCTACATCAAGATAAAATAAGATAAAATCTGAGGGAAGAAAAAAAAAGCAGTCACTCTCGGATTAACAAGTCCAAAATATAACTTGAAAAAAACATGCACCCGCCGATCTCTATCAATGGGACTACGTGTGCAATTTGGATTAGACAAAGGCACGGCAATTTAGTGGTCATGATGCGAAGAAGTCACGCATTACCACAGATTTTCTGAGCACTCACGAAAACAACCCCATTCTTCCAATGCCTATAAAAAAAACGCACGCAAACGCAACAAATAACGAATGATTGTATTCGACAAACGAAGGATTTGTGATCACCACACCGTCGTTGGTTTCACAGAGAAATTAACGGAAACAGGAGAAAAAAACACTTTTTAAACTGTATTTTGTAAGCTCTTGTGGTGACTTTCCTTGCTTATATGATGAGTTTGCTACACACCAACACAAATTCGTAAAAAATCGAAGAAATCACCGATTTCAACGGCTTTTTTTACAGATTGGCGAGCATGAACAGGACGTAAACCTCATGTTTACATCCGGGGCACTATTGACGTAGTATTTAGCTGCGCATGGGCAGAAGGCTCTCGTGTCACGATTCATTCATGAAATGAGAAGCGCAAATCGTGGGAAGCATTGGTCAGTGCGAAGCGACGTGGCCGATAGAGGTCGGCAAAATCCCGGTGGATCTCATAGGACCAAAGGACCCTTATCGGAGCTTATCAAAACATGCCCGCAGCGTTGCGGTCAGACTTAAAACATAGAAGAAAGTAAGACATAAGAACAGGTGGTAGCTATCATTACTTTTACTACTCTTGCCGTCAAAAGTCCATTTCTATTACGTCTATGATATACCGTAGATCATTGTTTGCTATAAGTTCTAGAAATTTTTGTTGTTGTTTATGTTATATTATTTATTCGTAATATTCGTAGTAGTTATTAGTTGTGATATTTTATTCTCATGCCGTACTGTACACGTACTTTATAGGACCCCGTTGGAAATAAGCCTTTTCCGGCTTTCATGGGTTATCCTGTCAATGTATCTTCTCGTTCCATTTGCTTTATGTATGCATTCAATGTACTATACTTGACGAATAAAACCAACCAACCAATCAATCATAGTGTTTTTCAAAATGTAGCGCGCGTGTCGTGCGTAAGAGCATTTTCAGACCCTCGAAATGCGTGATGTCACACCTAATGCGTGATACTTGGTAGCTCTGGAGTAAGCCTGTTTTTTCATCATATGGTGAACAAAAGATTCATTCAAGAGGGATTAAATCCAAACTTGTGAAACTTCCAGAATCAACTGACGTAATCAAGGAAGTACTCACTGACCAACTTGATATTTCTTTTGTACATTCCGAAACTTTGAATGGCCAATGTCAGCTGAAGTAAAGCAACCCTGGTAGAAAATGTAAAAGCTTCCTAATATGTGTTGGGGGAGGGGGGGGGGTGGGTAAACCCGTGAACAGCCATTCACTCGATTGCTTCACTCCCTCACAGCAGAAGCCCTCTAGAGCACACCTCATCCTAATTTTTCTACTCACACATTTCTATTCCATTTTATCTCTATTTCCTTATATATGTATATTAACATCTTTCTTTCTCTCCGCTTAACTCTCTCTCACTCTCTTTCTCTCTTTTCTTTCTTTCTTTCTTTCTTTCTCTCTTTCTTTCTCTCTTTCTCTCTCTTTCGCTATTTTGTTTTCACTATTTTTATTTTCCATTCTCCATTCCTTCCTTTCATATAGATTTAACATTAGGTATCACAAGACATAGAATTCATATGGATAGAATATATATGTACATATTAACATCTTTCTTTCTCTCCGCCTAACTCTCTCTCTCTCTCTCTCTCTCTCTCTCTCTCTCTTTCTCTTTCTTTCTTTCTATCTCTCTTTCTCTCTCTCTCTTTTTCGCTATTTTGTTTTCACTATCTTTATTTTCTATTGTCCGTCCTTCCTCCCATATGGTTTTAACATTTAGCACTATAGAACATAGAATTCAGATGATATCGCCAAACCTCTACTGAGGCATCAGACAGTGAAAAAAAGTTTGACAAGGTAATCAAGGGGGGAGGACGAGAGAAAAACAAACTATGGGCGGTTGGATTGTTTTGACAACATCTATATATTGATAGAGCTGTCACTCATTGGCCGTCAGTCAGCAGACGTGGAGATAACAAGTAGCCCATGTCTGCACTCAAAATTTTAAATAGGGTACAGCTATAACACTATCGCAAAGACTTTAACAAATGGATATACAAGGGATTTTTAAGAGCCTTGTGTATCACCTATTAAAATGAGGGAACATTGCAGTGAAGTCTTGCATAATCTGAACGCTATTTCTATGGTACGGTATGTAAAATGGGGATTGAAATTGCTTGTGAGCAAGACATTTAGAAAGTCTCTGTGGTCCAATTAAATAGTTCTTGTCTAGATTAATTTCCAACTAATTTTCTTTAACAGTTCTGCTCTTTGCTATTGCTATCATAGTGACACAGTAGGACTCTCCATTTACACAGGTCTAGTTCAGATGGTCCCCCAAATTTGAACTTATAACCCCAAAACTTCCAATATTTAAATGGGCCACTACAGACTATAGAATTTTCAATCTTGACCCTTTATGACAAAACACTACTGTGGATCCCTGAATTGAAAGAGCAGAATTAAATTTACAAGATTACATCAGTATTTGACTAACCAAAATGAACGCAAAGATTTGAAAAAGATATCAAACTAATGCAATTACAAGGGAAGGGAGTTGATATTCACATTTTTTTTTAAATCTGTGATTGTGTTACCCCTCAAATTGGTATGAGACCCTTGTAGTCCTCATCAGGTGATAAATTTAGATTAATGGGTACAGCAAGAAAACGATATATGTTGTTTACTGAGAGGCTAGAACTGAGGGCATTTACTCATCCCATTTTTACACAGATTTAAGGACCTTCTGGCTCAGCAACCAATTTATTTTGCCTTGCCTTGAGACATTTGTTTCTGACAAGGTTACTGATTGCCAGATGTCGTGTACAACAATCACAACTTCAGTGGGTTGCGTTTGTTGTGACAGTATGAATGTTGACGAAGCTGCCACACAATACACAAACCAGCATGGCTACGGGGGAATGATGGCAACATTGGCCTTGTCCACACTTGAAAGACAGTAGCCACATAGGCCCTGTTCACGCTTGGAGATCATATCATATTTTTTTTTTGTCATTCACGGTTAGAGATTGTAGCCATATGGGCCTCTTCCACCCTTTTAGAAAGGAACCATATAAGAACCACATTTATGTAGTAGCTTCATGGGTTGTTAACTATCTCCTATCGGCAGCAACAATCGAGGCAGTTAACCATTAGTTTATTTGCGTTCACGTAAGACCTCCTCACACTTGGAGTATCCTTTAATATTTTTAAGCATTATCATTTTTGCATTGATCAGCAATCCTAGGTATTCTACCATTCAGTGTGTTGCACATGCTTCCTGCGACACTCATAAAAGCGACATGAGCCACATTATACTCTCTGGTAGAACTACATGGGCATCTTCGACACTCATATTTAATAGCTGCCTTATATCTTTAAAAAGTGACCATGGATAACCTTTTATCTTTGGCAGCAGTGATCCTAGCCAGTCACCCATTAGCTGTGTTCACATTAGACAGGTTCACACGGCCCTGTTCACACTCAATATTAGCCACATGAGCCACCCATGCACATGCAGTTAGATTTCACTGTTCCTTTTTCTTGTGACCCATTTTCCCTCCATGCGAATATGATAAGTATCAAACCTATTCAAGATGATGTAGATTGTCATCATAGCTACTACAGTAGCTATTAGGAGGAATATTGAATAGTAAAAGTTTATGGTAGATCTCAATATCTATTGATTTGTGTCAAATGCAGGGCTCTTTATCAACAGGAGTCCAGGGAAAATGGAATTCATATTAAACTCTGATAATTAATCTTTTTTCAAGATGGACCAGTTGTTGGCAACAAAATTTTCCTGTATTTTAGTTAGGGATTAGCCCTGGCTGAATGAAGGTAACTTCAAGAAAAGTAGTGGTACTAAAAGGTAACACTACAAAAAAAGCCTATTGTAAAAATAAAACTGAAGCTTATGTAGTTGATGACCCATGAGGTAGGCTGTGACGTCATTCCCACAAAAGTTCAAGAGAAGGGCTGCCGATCGTCTCCGAGGGGATTCAGAAATGTTGTGAAGATGTTTCAGGTTGATGGATGTGAATTTCCTGAGCTCCTTCAAAATAGATCACTTTCAAAATGCATACAGAAAGATTTTCTTTTGTTTTGTTTGTAGGGCGATTTTCTATTTCTTTTCTATTCTTATTATTTTCTATATATCCTTGTAAGCTTTCAAGAGCTTTCAGTTTTCATGTATTTATTGGTGTAATCTATAAGTCTGTTTTCATAGGGTATCTATAGTATGTTAATATGGGCAAACAAATGAACAAAGCACTTGCCTGCATGGACATGCAAAGCTTTCTATCCATAGGTCTCTTCTTGTATGGGAATCAGTCCCTGAGGCAAAATATTTAAATTGTAAGCATATTTGATGTTGTATTGTACATTTTATTCTCCCCTTTGCATTAGAACAAGCCTTGAATTTTACTTAATAATTCAGAGACGAAACAAAAAAAGCAAAACAGAAACAAAAGAGAATAGCAACAGATGTGGCTGAGGAGGGAGGAAGAGGGAGGAAGAGGGGGAGGGGGGGGGGTATATAGGATTTATCAGTCAATGAGTGAAATAATATTCATGAAGTGTGCCCTCTAAAGCAAAGACTAATTTTCTCTGCTTTACCTGTTTTTACATTCATACTTGCAAACGGCCATTAACCACATACATGGTATTAAATTACCGGAGTACACGGTGCACATCTTAAGTAGATGGTAACATGTTGACAGAAAGTAAAAAATACATAAAACTTCTGCAAATGCACAATAGAAAGTTTAGTATTATAAATAGAAATGTTATAAATTGTATTTACCAGTACATTTCTTAATGGAAGGTTGAGTGCACATTTTCCTTTACAATTGGTAGTATTAAGCATTTCTTGGTACTGAACCAATTTCACTTGCCTAGTCATTGTGGAATATGTACTGTAAAATAAAAAAGAATTGAAAAATTCACTTTTTTGAAAGAAAAACATACAGTTTGAGTGGCATAATGTCAAGAACCTGCTGATATGGCATGTCTGCCTATATGGTGTGTCTGTATATGGTGTCTGCAGAAAGTCAGTTCTACGTAAACTTTAAGTCGTACGTGTACTTCCGAGTTGATGCCTTCTGGCTCTTCGCAGACAGTATAAATTATTTAGTCACGTGCAGATTTATGGAGCTTGAAATAAGTGCCTCCTTGCTAGAATAGGCAGACAAAGGCTTTGAAGCATGTAGTACAATACGCTCTGGGTGAAATACACATGTAATGGTTTTCTCTTGTTTGACAAGTTTCTCTCGGCCTATCAGTTTTATATGTGGGATACGTTACTTTCGCTTGCTTGGTGCAATGTATTTCTTTTGGTTTTGTTTGTTGTGCCTCGTGAATAATTTTCCACAATCTCTATCCGACTGATAAATTCGAGGAAAAATGTGCCTTGAACTCACTCATTTTCGGATTCTTGTACTTGCTGTATAATTTGCAATATGTTCTTTTTAACTGTTTTCACCGGTGGAACATATTCCTGAAATTTTTAAAATCATATTATGAACAGAATAATGAAGGTGAAATTGCAGTGTATTGCAGATCAAAACCTACCAATCTTATATAGATCAGATAAGGCTTGTTTGACCCAACAGATCCTGCTTACATGTTATAAAATTGTTGTGTCTGACCAGGGACTTTGTATTTCAAACCCACAGGCCAAGTCACCAAGTAAACAGGATTAATGGAACAATTGCGAAAAAATTGAAACCTTTTTGAAAATCTAGAGGGTCATTTAATCTTGATGCCCTGTTAGTGTCAAGCCCCAAAGATATGAAATTTCTACTCGTCCAATCACTAGCAATGCCCTAGCTATGTACATCTTGGCATTTAGTGTAGTCAATTAAGAGCCAATCTGCAGACTAGCCAACCATGCACCACACTCACAATTAGCTAAGAGCTTTCATGTCAGAGCTGTCCCCATTGCTCCGTTAAAATCTTCACCGTCAAAAGAAGAGCCTGTCTTTGATGATACCCGCTTTACCAGACGCCCTCCAAGCACAATCCATGTATTATTGACTTTGACAATTGACAATTAAGGAAGCAACTTCACGCAAGTTTATTTTGAAGAATTTGTAGTTATTAAGCTAAAACGGTGAAAGCTTAATGTGTATTGATGGTGTTTTTGTCTATGATGCTACAAAATGAAGTATGCTTTGTAGATTACAGCAAACAAGGGACCTCTGTCCCAAAATCCTGTCCAAGGGACCTATAGTTTGGCAATGTACAGGCATGTTTGCCTCTGCAACAACCTGGATATGAACAAACCCCGTCTTTAAGATTCTCTAATTTTGTTTCCTTTTACAGTGTTTCTATATGGTAATTATCATCTGTTTAGACCTAGGAAGGCGTCAAATCTCTGTGCAATGAAGGAACCTTTTATCTCTTGAAAACTAAAAGCATGGGAGTTAATTTCATGTCTCTCAGAGGCAATACATGTATTGTCTGCTGAAAGCCAAAAGGGTCATAACTGTGTTTTCACAGAGATTTGATGCCCTTCTATAGCTCTCAACAGAGGATAATCACGATATAGACACTTAGACAGTGAGACTCTACCTTTTCATGAAGGCTGCATGTTATATGTTTCCATTGAGTGATCACATTGTACAGGCTACATTGTATATGTTTCTATTCATCTTCTGTTCAAGTACTTTGGCTGTGACTGAGTGTTGTACACCACATTCACCTGGGGTTCTCCTGGACATTGGCAAAGGTCTTTCTCGTGGGTACGCGCCCTCTCCTGAACCGTGATGACCTCCCCTTGTCTGGACCGAGAGACTGCTTATCAGCATTTGAGGTGTGCCGAATTACACTTTTTATCACCGCTCCTGAGGATACCGCTTTCGATGATTGCGGAAGATAGGACCGATGTTTATTCTTCGGAGGGCTAACAAGTTTTAATCTCATCCTCTCTGACCATTCCCAATGATGTTGGAAGTTTTCTTTCTTTTTCGATGATGTATATAAAAGAAAAGTTTTAATGCATGCCAGCATTCCCGGCGGACATGAAACAAGTGGACCGATATGGTATTGAGGATGAGCGGCAAGTCAAGTGTCTTTGTCAATACGATAAGTCATGAGAGGCGAGTGCCTAATATGAAACGTTGCCGCTTGAAAACTGGAAAATTGTGTCTAGACATGATGAAATGAATCCTTATGTACATATTTTCTTCTTTTTGGTCTACATTTGCCCTTTTTTCCAGCTTATAGATGAAAGTTGATTTTCAACCTCATGTTACAGAATATAAACTCGATAGATTTCAAAGAACAACACCCTTTTTTCTTTGACTTTGAGCAATATACTGAGTATTACGAGATTTTAAATATCTAGAAAAGTGGGAGAAACAAGGTTAGTAAGTGTAGAAGCTGAAGTAAATAAGCAGAATTAGACAGAGGGAAATATTAAAATGAGAGAGGAGGAGGGGGGAGGGGGTCAGTAAAGCACAAAAGAGTTATAAGGTGGTATTAGCACCATAAGAAAAGGCAGTGCAGAAATAACAAAGAAACAATGAAGGAAGAGAAAAAGTTTAAAAAACACAGAATGCTCTTGCACATTGATTTCATATTCATACTCCCTACTTATAAATGAAGGGACTTGCCAGGAACGGTTGAAGGGGTACGTCATGGACATGTTATCAATAACCATTGTATACATGAACCATGTGAAATTAGGGTTAGGGTTCAAGTAAAGATTTAACAATAAATTTGTTATAATAAAATTCTTGTCTAGAAAATATGAATTCCAAAGACCCTCATCTCACAAAGGCCTTACATAATGTTGATACAAGCAAGTGTCAGATTATTTCAGTTTAGTTGATCAAACCAATTAAGTTAATCTAAAAAAACATGATGGATTGGCTAAAAGTTATAACAAAAAATTGCTAGGAAAGTGATAGCAATTCTAAGCCATAAAACCAGTTAAAATAAAAGCTTGAACCACTAATGAGGTAATCTGTGTATGGGATGGGATGATCGGAACCAGTGCGCCGGCCTACCTGTAAAGGGCGGCCTCATGAGAGAGTATATAAACAAGTCACGTGAGGTGTGAAAGTCAATTTGGCAATCTGAAATGGACTAATGGAAATCAAACAAGGTGTGATGCATAATTAGGGTCTGTTCTCATGGCTACAATAATGTGTTTTATTGGCTGTCCGCAAAAAAGGCCTAAGAGCTACATGTGTGTATGTATTGTCAACGGTGGTAACGGTCTTCTTGCAGATAGCCCATGATATATTTTGTCTTGTGCTATTTGTGAAGATAGGCTATCATGCTGGAAATCAATCATTAAACAAAGATCTGGTACTATTATGGGGATGTAGTGACGTGCAGATTAATTGGAATTAAGCTGTGTTGTTGTCTCACATCAGCATCAATTATATCAACAGTTAAGTGGACCCAATAGATGCAAAAACCTGCTTTTGTTAAAAACATATTTAAAGTTTTCAATTTTTTTCAAATGACGATATCATTCTCCTCAAAAAAAGTACTCTGAGAAAGTACTGCAAGTCATTTAGTTTAGTAGAAAAGGGTAGAATCTGCTTGTAGTCACCAGAATAACTCCTTGGTTAAATTCAGTAATATATCAGTTTTTAATAACAAATCATAGTTGCTTTGCAAAACATAGTGAATAGTGGCACGACAAGATGCTTCCGGAAGATAAAATGCATAAAATCTTCATTTTGTCATTCAGAGGTAGAACCACATTGTTAGGATTTTGAGCTATTAAATGCATCTGTAATCTTGATGAGGCTTAAAGTTAGCTGAATTTCTATTCAGATATGTTAAAAAAGGACTTTTATTTAGATAAATATTATGCAATTTGCATTCCGAACAAGTCTTTTTCGTGCCACTATATTTCACTTAAGTACCTGATTGGCATAACAGTTGCATAATCTTTGTGAGAACAAAGGAGTTAATGAGGGATCTTATATCACTAAGATCTTTGTTAACTCTTTAGTTTTAAATATCATGCTCCTCCCTTGCACACATCCCACACCGAGTGCGCAACTCCTGATAATACACCCGTCGAGGGTGACAATGAAAGGCAAGGACTGTCTCAGGTTAAGCATTGAGGGCGTGTTATTGTCTGTGGTTGATTGGGCGGACAACACGGAGACAGTACAGGCAGTGGACTGGATCCATCTAGGCATGATCCATGACACCGATATTTCCCCCTCTATGTGAACAGACATGTACCCAGGCCAGGCAGCCAGCCTTGTCGTCCCTGGATTATTACGCTGTTAGTTTTTATGGTGTCTAGCGTTTTGGGGGTTGAATCATGAATGTTCAATTTCATCCATTTTTTATTGAATTTTGTTATGGATGGTGGCATGATCGAGGAAGAGATATGGCCCATAATATACAGGGAGATTGGTTGTTAAATTGTTTATAAAAAAGTTGAAAGTCTGAGTCTTTGTAGATTTCTAGTGGTTTGTAGATAGTGAGGTAGCGTATGAAAATATTGATGGGAAATTTGAATGATTGACTATACTTCATATTTCAATTCAGTGGTTTGTATTTAATATTAAATGGATATCCATATATCTAGCATCATTTATCTGTTTATTTTTAAACAATTGTGAAGGTTATTTGATATTCTCATTGAAGTTTATTCTCATTCAATTACCCATTATGATCAGTCAGTGTTTTTTGTTGGTGTATTTTCCTTGAGTTAAATTTGAACATATGAATTTGACGGAGGCTGACATTCACCAACTTTGTGAGGTCTTTTGTCTTTGTTCTACTTTTACATTCCTCAGATACCCCTCCTAAATGTGTAACAAGATAAATGCAAAAATAATCTTTTTAACATGCACCTTAGATTAAAGTCTGTTGGACCTTCATGGACATCTTCTATAATGTTATACAAAGAGTAACTTTAACTTGAACAAATTCAAAAGAATTATTTCATGTTGATTTTGTGTAATAGGAACCTCTTAAATTTTGACATCACCCTTCCTATTCAAGAATTATTTGTAATCCATAATTTTGTAGAAATTATTCTTTACATGATTTTTCTAAAATAATTTTTAAAATCCAAGGTGTATCTACTTTAATCAATTATATTATTAAGATAAAAATTAATTTGTTCAGTACAGTGTTGGACTTGACTATGCCTTTAAGTAGTTTTGAAAGGATTCATTACAAGATCTTCTTTCATAGTTGACTGGGTTAAGGCTTCAATGGAATCTTGTATGGAATCTATAGGTGCATGGTAGGACTTCGCTATATACCATCATATTAAACTTACACTTCAACCCCTAACTTTTCCATCTACTTCACAAACAGGTATCTCAAATGAAATGAAATTGAAATGAAAAGTTTGTGAGGTGTAGGCCTAAGTCTGTTCTAATAGTGATGTTTGCATTCTGGGTCTGTGTGTGTCTCTCTCTCTCTTTTTCCTTTTGTCTTGTTCTTCTTGTCTTGTTCTTGTTCTTCTTCTTCCTCTTTCTTCTTCCTCTTTCTTCTTCTCTTTCTTCTTCTCTTTCTTCTTCTTTTTCTTTCTCTTCTTCTTCTTTTTCTTCTTCTGCAGCTTTAAAAATATCTACTTTATTTTAAGGGTCTTTATGTTGATGTTGTTGCTGCTGTTTTTTTGTAGTTGATTTTCTTCTTCTTCTTCATCTTCTTTCTTCTTTTATCCATCTTCAGTTTTTGCTCTTTTTGTTCAATACTGTTTTTCAAATAATTCACCTTCTTCCATTTGACCATCATACCTCGCCTTTATAAATCTTGCATGCTTGTGTGAGTCCTGAAGTAGATACCCCATCTAGCCTTATCTGAGTGGATTATTGTCAGAGTTATGAAAGTAGGTTTATCCCCAGGTACATTCTTCCGTCTAGACAATACAATTAACCTACATTTTCTACAAATGTCAAGTTTTACTCTCCAAGATTGGCTCGACAAGTCTATCATTTCCTGAGAGAAAAGAAACGAGACAAGTTCAACCACTTTCTAGATCAGGATCTCAGCAACTCCCACCTACCTGCCTGTTGCGTTTTGTTCGTGATGCCTACTTTACAAGATAAGCTTAAATGAACCATGGCTATAGAATGCAGCTTTCATCACCTTACCGCTGTAGATTCCACCACGCCTTAACGAGTGGGTGTAATTCAAGTCCCTGTGGATCTTCTTAAGCCCGTTGAATGTCTCTCTGTAACCCATCTGGTATGCTAGCGAGCGAGCGTCTTCCCTGTTCTGTCGGCAGTGCCCAGCCACGACATGATTCCTTATTGCCACTGATTAAGATACATGACCATCGTATTACCTGTCTCTACAGTCCCAGGTCATTCATTATCCTGTTGTATTGAGAGAATATTTGAAGCAATTATAGAAGCAGTCCCTCTGGTATCTTGTCCATCATGATCTGATGAAGATAAGTTAACCTTTGCACTGCCGATAGCTTCTTGGATTGACTTGGAGCTGCAAGAGTTAAAGGCACTTTCTAACATTGCCAAAATGAGGTCAAGCTCTTTCTAGGGGCTGTATTCATTGAAAAAATCAACTTCATTCTTTTCTACAAGAATTGTAATATTTAATAAAATGGAAGAAAGAATATCTTTACAGATTATGTCTCTAAAATGTAATATACAAGATGTCTCACATTTATTATGGATGTTTGAAAGTAATTCAAGGATTTATATGTTTATAAGTTTTGGATTTTCAGTAAGCCGCTCATGATGTACTTAACTTGCAATTGGGCTGTAATATCCATATTTAAGATTTGATTTTCACATGTGTTTCTAATTTTTATTGGACTTTATCAGGCTATCTGTCATATTGCTTCAGTCAATGTACACAAATCTTTTACCTTTACAAAATCTGTTGGTCTCTGCATTTTACAATTGTGTAAGAAATAAAGATATGCTTTACAATGAAATAATTTGTTTTTTGATGAAACTTTTCATTACATTTTACGTTTTATGAGATTTTTCAACATTTTATCCTTAAAATGTTAAAATAATTGCCATTCATAGTTTGACGGAAATAAAGCCGGGATGATATTTTTCTGAGCTCTTTATATGTTCTTATATGCATTGTTACATTCACAATGTGCTCAAAAGTGGATTATAATTATTAATATTGCTTGTTTCTTCTTTTCCCTTTTCTGTCTTATCTTTACAGCCAGAGAATCTACTATTCTATAGTCCTGATGAAGATTCAAAAATCATGATCAGTGATTTTGGGTTGTCCAAGATCGAGGGTCAGGAGGGCATGTCGACAGCCTGCGGCACGCCTGGTTACGTAGCGCCAGAAGTTCTGAAGCAGCTGAATTATGGGAAGGAAATTGACATCTGGTCAATAGGTGTTATCACATACATTCTGTAAGTGCATGGCTAATATGTAATTCATGCAGTTAGTCATAGGTGGGCCCTCCATTTTGTTTTTTCTCTGATTCCGATAGAAGAGATATTTTATACAAAGCTTGTTAGAACAATGTTATGAATAACACTTATGGTGTAGAAAAGAGTATGGAAAGCAAACTCTATACACATTGCAAAGCTGTGTGTTAACAGACTGATAGAATTATGGAATGTCCAAAGATTGGCAAGTCCAGGGTAGTTTTTGTCCCTAATATTACAGACTATATCACAGAATCCAGTATACCAGGGCCCCCGGTGCACAAAGTCTAGCCATTGATTATATGATAGATTGGTTAATGGTACATATAGATCTTTAGTAAATTAGCAATCAGTCATCGATGTTTCCTAATGCTACAGGGCCCTGCTGTTTGCAAATAGTTGAAGACCCACTATAGCCTTTATCAGATCAATCATCAATTATGCTCCCTATTATGTGATACTTGGTAATACATAGGACACAAAAAGACTAAACACCTTTGACTTGCCAGGATATAAAAGTTAAGAATCTGTATAATTGTTTTGTTTATCACGAGCCAGATTGACAATAGTTTTTTGGCGAAATTTAGGAGTCAATGTCTTTCTGGTCCTCGGGAGATAATTTTATGTTAGTTGCATGAGTCTAATAAGTAAGAAGTTGCATATTGATAAAGACAACCCTTTTTTCATTTTAATTAGGTGAATTTTAATGTAGAGGTTCAGAGAGAAACTGGTCAATGAAATAATCATGCTGGCAATTCATTTAGTATCCATCAGAAATTATTCATTCTCTAAAGAATTCATATGATTTCTGAAAATATATCTGTTGCATTTCATGTCTGTACAAATTTAGTTCAATCACTTTTAACCCCTCAAAAAGTACAGCTTCACTATAAGAACATGTACTGTAACAAATATCAACAACATCTCAAAATTGTTTGAGGCCAGGTACGTGATTGCATCTAGAGATAAAGCCATAATCTTATCTCATTAACCTTTCCTTTCTCTGATCAGATTATGCGGTTATCCTCCATTTTATGATGAAAACGACTCCAAGCTCTTTCAGCAGATCATGCGAGGGGACTATGAATTCGACTCTCCATACTGGGACGATATCTCAGATTCAGGTAGGGTTTTGAAGACATCCGTCTTTTCAATTATTCCACCATCTTGCAGGAGAGAAAATGTGTATATTACTCATTTTTTGCCACTGAGTTGAAATAGCCCCCACAGTGGTGATGGTGCAATGTTTGTAAAAGAATCCAACGACGCAATGTAATAATCTGAAAGTAATCTGAAAAAGTCTGAAAGTTGGTAATGAGAGTGCGTTTGAAAAGAGTGATGAGTGAAAGTGAATTTCATGGTACATTAATAAGTATCACGCATAAGCGTAAGCATATAATGACCACATATTTTGTTTACATAGCATAGTTCTCCCTATTGAAATTTTCATCAAAGGGGATATTGCGTAGAAGCACCGGTCTATATAAAAGACTAAAGTAATCATGATTCCATTTAGCTTTGAAATGTAATAATGCAGCACTGAACAAGGAAGAATAGTTTAAATGCACATAGGACGATGGGATCAATATTTACACCAGGGTTATTACAAGGAAAATGTAGTATCCGACTTTGTGGGTGATTATTGCTCTATACAAATGAAGGTGGTTTGATGTGCTCTTTCAATTATAGTGCAATACAATACCGCACAATCATGGAGCCGATAAACACTTAACAGATTTTTAACAAAATCCAACATCGCTCCACGCCTGCAATATCCGACTCTGATGGGTTACCATGGTAACGGCATGTAGGCTGGAAATATTGCCAAGTGCATTGCACTCTCTCTCTCTACAGCTTTCTTAATCTCACACACACGTTCTCTCTTACATTCTTTCTCTATTGACACGATTACACAATTATAAAATTGTGAATTGTAGTGTGTGTTCACATCTCACTTCCATATATATTGCTGTCTGTTTTTTTTTCTCTATGTGTACTTTGTTTTACTTTTCCTTTACTGCTTTCTCTTCCTTTATGAAAATATATCCTTTTTCTTCTCCTCCTCTCTCACTTTCTATATATAGCTCACCTTAGTCTCTCCCTCTTTAAAAAACTGTTATCCTTGTCTCTCTCTTTCTCTTCTCCTCTCTGTCACCCCATTTCCCTCTATGCAGTATAACTCTGTTTTTTATGCTGAAGAAATCTGAAATTCAAAGTCACACACAAATGTGTGGGTTTGCTTGTGATATGTGTGGTATAGGAGACTTAATAATAAAACTGTTTGATCACTATCTTCGTGTTCCCAGTGATACATCTTCGAACAGTTCATTCCCACTCTTATGACTATAGCATCTCATACTCCCATTGAAATGTCCGATATACTTCCATTAAATGCAGTGTCAACTTATTAATGATGGAACCAACTTTGACAAGGACACACTTACGCAATTTGAAGGTAAAAGGGATGGATCGATCGAGGGGCAGAGACAGAATGATGAGAGGTTCCAATAGAATATTATCCTCCTCTTCCATGGAAGGCATGCAAGTGGAGTGTAAACATTTAACACTCAACTGCATACATCCATGTCACCAGATTTGAATTTGAATGTTTATCATGATGATTTAAATGTTGGTTACCTCTCCAGCTAGTAGAAGCCTGCCGTTGACTTTCTACATGCATTTTTATGTGATATGATTTCTGTATGAAATACAGACAGATTTAATGATGCAATGAATGTATTGATGGAGCCCAGACATCACTGTTCTTGAATACATTTAGACAGTGATGCTGCATGGGCTCTGCCATTTTATAGGGGTCACTGTCATTGATTGGGAGGGGGGGGGGGTCCTTATACATGGGCGTAAATCTGCAATTGATACCTACTGTTCAGGGGGGATGATCTATTCATTCATCCCCCCCTGAACAATAGGTATTACGTAAGGATTGACGCCCATGTCCTTATATATTGTGGAAAGTGAATGAAACAGGCCACTGGTATAATGTATGTAGGAGGGGCTCCTTTTATTGTCCACATTTGTTTCCTTCTCCCTTTATTTTTGCCCTGGTCTCCCCCCCCCCCTCCCCCACCTCCCCCCCTCCCCCACCACTGCATTCACACAAATTATGTTTGCTGTGTTACTATTAAAATGATGCTAGCAAGGAAATCCTTCATTCACTACACTTTAACAAATGCCCTTATAAATGGCCCCATTTAGGAATATACAATCTGAAGCTGCTTAGCATGATTATTTTGGCTACAGGCCCGGTAAACAAGAAAACAACTGAAAAGTAAGAAAAAAAAATATAATTAGGGAGTGATATTTAGTTTTCATCATCATTTTCATCATCATCGTATCATTTTCAACATCATCATCATCATCATCATCGCCATTATCTTATCATCATCTTCATCATCATCATCATCATCGCCATTATCGTCATCATCACCATTATCGTCGTCGTCATCATCATCATCATCATCATCATCATCATCATCCATCATCAACATCATCATCATCATCATTATCAACACCTCCACCATCAAACTCCCTTCACCTTCATCATCTTGCCTCACAATTAAGTACACACAAGACACATTGCACAGCGATCGCACGTTCCATAAAGCCTGCATGAAATTACATGTAATATAGCTGCATCCTGTTGATTTGATTCCCCTTCAATCATGCGCAAGCAAGAAAACATCATCCCTTCCTTCCTGGCAATGTCTCCATCCGGCTTGACGGACCAAGCGGGTCGATTATCGTCCCCGGTGCTGCAAATCTATGCATTGCTCATTGATAAGTCGGCGTATCGTTTTAGGGTTCACGGGAGAATGAGAACACCGACAAATGGTTATTTTGGGAAAGGAAGAAGTAAAACGTCTTGTTGTGTGAGAGGTTTAATACGGGACGATGCATTTGTCGTTCTCCATTGATTAGGTTATCCATGCAGCATATGCTTGTTGGGTTTAAGGGTAGCTGTGCGTGCATAATGGATACATGTGTATTTATAACTCAGACACATGTACTAGGAAACTTTATTGCAGATTTCTAGAACATAATGATAATAATAACTAAACGTTTTTGGATAGCGCATAATACATCAGCATTATTGCATGTCTATATGCACTTGGGCTTGATGTCTGGAATCAAACTACAACCTTTATTTTCCTCTTTCATCTTGGGTTTAATTAGCATTGAAGATGAACTTGTATTAAAATCGAGTTGAGTTTTACTATCAGGCTATTTGTGGTACTGTATAAACTGTTCTCTAGTTTTTAAATCTGCAAATGTAGTGGATATAATCAACATTAAATTTCAATATTCAAAATTCAAAGAAACAAAGCTGAACTGCATGTAGATGAAGGTACATGCAGAATGTCAAAACCCACTGAGATGTTGATGGTGTTTAATACTAATGCATTAAAAACCAATTTAAAGCATGTTAACCTAAAGAAGAGATGAAGCATGATGACAAAGGATGATAAAAATTGATATCTTACTGCATGACCCACTAATGCTTATTCCATACATCGTTATTAAAGCTCTAACCCCCCAAGGATCGCTGCAACTTTTTCCTGCATTTTTCAGGAGCATATATCAGGCTTTTAGTAATAAGGGAGATGGAACCAGTCCTTAGGGAATAAATTACTTATTCTAAGGGTGCTATCATGATATCATACTCTTCTTCTGTCCATTTTTCAGTGATAGGATTAATAGAGCAATTCAGTTCATGTATTGATCTCAATTGAATTCACAGAAGTACAGAAAAAGAAAAAAGAGATGGTAGTTCGGTGGTAGCTCGGTGGTATGTAACTAGGAGGTCCTAGGTTCAAACCCAAGTTGATGTACATGTATAGATGCCCTTTGATAAGGTGTGAAGTTCGACAGATGGTATTTTTTTCCTTCTATTTCTACTGGTTGCCTGTCAGTAGGAATACATCACCATCATCATCTTCATCGCCATCATCATCACCATCACCATCATCATCATCTCCAACATCATCACCATCACCATCATCATCATCACCATCATCATCATCATCATCACCATCATCACCATCATCATCTTCATCGCCATAATCATCACCATCATCATCACCATCATCATCACCATCATCATCATCTCCAACATCATCACCATCACCATCATCATCATCACCATCATCATCATCCTGATCATAGACTTTCAGAATACAAAAATGGAAGTCGTACTTGCGAGCTTGCACCGAACCCTGTTCAAGCAGTTAGTTTCAGATGAAATACCCTCGAAATGCCAGAACCGAGGACCTGGGAATACGCGGATCATGAAAAAGACTAATGAAGTCTCCAATGAAGGGTGCAATAAATAGCAGTTTGATCTTCATGCCTGACTGGATAGCATGTGGTTCCGTGAGTGTTGTCTCTGCCCCATCGATTCAGCTACGATTCAGTTGCCAATTTGAGGCTGCCTGGAAGATACGAGATGCTATGAACAAGCTGGGAGGATGTGACTGTTGTTGATAGTGGTCATCTTGATTCCTGATGATGGTCATACAAAATGGTGGTGGTTACGATAGTACATTGCCATGCTTCTAGGAATCTAACTTTAACTTTTCACCTTTATCTCCTCACTATATTGATCTTGCGGTCTCTATATCTCTCTCTCTCTCTCTCTCTCTTCCCACTTTCTTCACTTTCTTCTCTCTCTTTGTCCCTTCCTCCCTCCCTCTTTTTTGTTTCTATATCACCCACTTATTCTCATATGATATCTCATCTTCGGTTGAACTCCCACTTATGTCTCTCCCCATCTCTTTTTTGTGTGTCTTTCTCTCTCTCTCTCTCTCTCTCTCTCTCTCTCTCTCTCTCTCTCTCTCTTTCTCTTTAAAAAAAAACTTTGATTTTTATCTGATTTTATCTCTATGCCCCCCTAAAAACTGCCCTCTCCTTGTGTTCTTCCTTTCCCTGTGATCTTCCTCTCCTGTGATCAAATGATGAGTACTGGTAGATCAAACATCAGGGCCTTGAGTATATATCATGTGCTCAATTTATGCTGCTCTTCAAGAGGTTTCATCAGATCTTGCATGAGGATGCCCTGAATTTTTCGTTACTAAGGACGAAGTAAACCTGTCAGATTAGGGTATGGATTGCAATGATGTTCTTGATTTGTGGCTGAAGTGATATCCCTAACCGCTTCAAATGTGTTGATGAGTTATGAACAGGGATTTTTACGACTCCCTTTTAGGAAAAAAACACAGAGCATTGATCTAAAAATGTCTCATCCGCATTTTAGATTGCATGAATTCAAGGATAGAGTTTCTAGAAGGCCATATTAAATTTCCATGTAGTGTTGCATTTCAAATTGGTTTAAAATTTTCCAGAATTTGTACAAATATGTTTCCTGCAAAAGAGCCATGTTGGCTCTCGGTATCTTCTGGGAGAAAGCTAGATTTTGAAAGTGGCTTCATCTGAAAGGGAATGATGACTTTCCCCAAATTAAAATGAAGATCCTTCAGGTACTTTATTAAGTAACTAAAAACAGATTCTCAACAAAATGGCAATACATGATCCATTATGAGGCTGAATGTGTTTGAAAACACTGATACCTGGTTCCTATAAAATATCATTCCCTTGAACTGAAGGCATATATATATTGTGAGGAAAATTTAGTGCCTACATGTTCAACAAACCTAGGACGTATTGACGAATAGAAGTGAAGTTGATGAAAATCAGTGAAGGGGCCAGTCTTAGATAGAAGAAGTAATGTGCTGCCACATTGCTAGGAATCTATTGTACATCATTTGAGGCCTGAAAGGATCCTCAATTAGTTTTGTTTTTAAAGGAAAATACAATGTGTGTATGTATGTAGTCTCCAAGGTTGGCACAAGGTATGTAAATTTGGAACCCTTGGCTCATAGAGGCGAAATACAGTTGCCCCTAATGTTCTCTAAAGTTGATACCTTCATTGTATAAGCACACTGGAGGCAGTGTTCATAGCAAAATGAGGCAACACAGTGGATTTTGGCTGAATGTTATTACAGGAAATATGTATCACATGCCTCTGAATTGGCACAAGGTATGCAAATTTGGAATCCTTGGCTTATAGAGGCCTGAGGTTGCATCACTGCCTTCATATGGAATAAAGTCGATATCTTGTTTGTGTATACACTCCAGAGGCAACATTGATAGCAAGAGGAGGCAACACAGTGGTTTGTGGCATGAGGTTGAATATGAAATATCCAAATTAGTATAGGGTATGCGAGTATGAATGTTGTTGCATGAAATTCATGTGCTTGAATCGCCCTCATATGGAATAAATTTGATACCTTGATTGTGTATAAAGCACCCCAGAAGCAGCGCAGTAGTTTGAGGAGTGAAGAAATATTTATCAAATTATCTAAATTGGCATGATACATGCAATCCTGAAACGTTGTAGCATGTAGTCAGGGGCAAAAGGCATGTGGTTGAAGTTGGTCTTCATATTGAATAAAGTTGATACCTTGAATGTGTAAGCACTCCAGAGGCAACGTTGAGAGCAAGTCGAGGGAGCCCCATGACCTTTCTAACTTATAAATGAGCAAGGTAAGAGACACTCCCCGTACATTTCCACTCGGGTATCGAAGCGATACATCAACTCAATTTGATTGGGATCAGTATACAGGAGACCTGGGAGCGTTTGACTTGCGAACATTCCTTTTAAAAAAATAGTAACAAAATTCATGACCCAAGGTGCATTATTCCTATAAAATTGGGTTTATTAGATTTGTAGAAGCTTATTATACATGGAAAGTAATCATTAGTTTTGATGATGATCAAATATATTGTATTTCAAGGAATTCATTGGGACAAAAAGAAATTGGCTGCACACAAAAATAGCCCTTTCATATACCTATTGGTTTGTGTGTTATACAGAAACATACATGTCTTTATTATTATTTTGCAGCAGCATATTTAAAAGTCTTTTGCATCAACCCATATGAAAAGGCTATCTGGGGTACACTCAGTATAAAAAAATGGACACTATTTATTATTAAGATTTTCAAATAAATACTTGATATAAACTTAACTTTTCTATATAACAAAAATAAAAAGATAAATTAAAACTTTTTGATAAGCAATTTGAATCAAACCATTTACACTAGAGTGAGCATAGCCATTTAATAATAATAAATGAGTCTCCGAAAAAAATTGCCAAAAAGGGTCATCTGGCCATTCAAATGTTAATGAGCATTTCCATCGTGTAGAGTCATATTTAAACTTAGAGCCTGGGCATCTTGACAATGCTTGTCAAAACCCATGCAGTCCTGAGACTACAGTTGACTTCCAAAGCTCTAGTTATCCTTCTCATTGTGTTTTTATTATTTGTTTTCATTGGTGAACAAGATTAGAGATTCACATGTTAAGTTACGTTTGAATGACTACTTGCTCTTTTTTGTGCAATTTCTGAATCAGACCTTCTAACAATTACGTGAATGTGCCCAGCCGGCGACGGCGACGGCGTCAACATCAAAAACTTAACCTAAGGTTAAGTTTTTGAATTTTTGGTATAATTTTTAAAGTATAAGTTCTTAGTCAATGAAACTTTGACTATAGGGTAATCAAGTATCCCCAATCATGTGAGTAGAATTTCAGATCACAAAGTCAAGGTCAAAGGTCATTTCAGGTCAACAGACTTGGACTATGTTGTAGCATCATCATTGAAAACTTAACCTAAGGTTAAGTTTTTGAATTTTTGATATAATTTTGAAAGTATAAGTTCTTAGTCAATGAAACTTGGACTATAGGGTTATCAAGTCTCCCCAATCATGTGAGTAGAATTTCAGGTCACTAAGTTAAGGTCAAAGGCCATTTAAGGTCAACAAACTTAGACTTTGTTGTGGCATCAACATTAAGATTTTCAAAATGCTTCTTCTTCGTTATTTTTCAACCGATTTTGATTCTGATTGTTTCATATGATAGGGCTAGGAGGGAATTTAAAATTTCTACACAGAATCGTGAAATTCATTATCTATGCTAATTTATGCAAATTTATTCAAAATCACAAAAAAGGCTTCTTCTTCATTTCTCGACCGATTTTGATTTGGTTCGCTTTATATCGTAGAGCTAACTTTGGTACACTAAACTTCTACACATAATTTTGAAATTGTCCTCCATTAATTAATTATGGTAATTTATGCAAATTTATTCCAAAAATAACAAAAATTGCTTCTTTTCCCTCATTTCTTGACCGATTTTGCCTTATCTGGTAGAGCTAAATTTGGAACAATAAACTTCTACACAGAATTGTGAGATTTTGCTCCATTGATTATTTATGGTACTTTATGCAAATGAAATGAAATTATGTCCCTTCCAGGGCATCAAATTTCTATTTTTTGACCAGTTCAAAAGTGTACCACATAAAATTTACGATATTTGTTGTTGTGAGATGCGGATGAGCGCTTCGTCATCGACGTTCTGGTTTATCATATTGAATTGCGTTATGCAGGCGAGACCGCCGAGAGCGTTTCCCTTGTTTGTTAAAGCTGAGTGTATTACATAATCAGGACAGGATTTCTGTATACAATGCAATAGGATACATTCAAGTTGCCTTTGACTCTATTTTAAAAAAAGTTTTTGTGATCATGTTCCTCCTTTCCTCTATCAGAGAAAGAAGGAGGGTGGATTGTCACCTGGGTAGTTTTGCACCAGTATGATTGAGGTACTCCCTGACCTTTCCAGCAATTTAAGGATAGTGGGAAGGGGTGCTAGGTGACAGATGTATCGCTTTCTGTTTTTGTCTCGATGCTAACATCTGTAATTCGGGGTTATGTCATCAGTCTGGTACGGAAGATATGCTGGGAGAGATGGATAGAGGGAAGGGTTGAATCATAGGAGGGAGAAAGCCAGTGAGAGAGAGAGAGGGGGGGGGGGTAAAGAGAGAGGGAGAGACAGAGAGAATGGCAAAGAGAGAGAGAAGGGGTGTAACATTTAGTAGGAAAGAGGAAAAGGGGAGAGACCTGTGCAGGGAGAACATGGAGGAGGGTGAGGAAATGCAAATAAGGGTAAGGAAGTGAGAGAGCGAGAGAGAGACCAAGAGGGACAGAGAGATACAGAGACAGAGACAGACAGAGATAGACAGAGACAGACAGAGAAGAGAGAGAGAAAGAAAGAAAGATAGAGGTGAAATATAGGATAGGGAATGAGGGAAATTCATAGAACAGAGATGTAGGAAGAGGTAGAGTGGTAGAACTTGAAGTGGAGATAAATCGAAAAAAGGAAATTAAAATACTTTGAGTGAATTTCACAGTGACAAAAATACATGAGGGCTCGAGGCAAAATCGCCCCCGAAATGCCCAAAACAGCCCCCGAAAATAATATAAAGAGCCCCGTAAATTTGCATAGAGTTCAATGCAAAACATTATTATTATTACATGTTAATTTCATGAAGGCAAGCTTGAAAAGTAGCCCTCCAAACATAGTTTCTTTTCTTTTCTTTTCTCCCTGATATCGAGAGCTGCAGAAAGTTGGTTTTCATACAAATGCAATGTAATCTACTGAAGATGTGAAAATACCATTAAGAAATACCATTAATACAAAATATAAAAGAGATGCAGATAATTCAACAAAGGAAAAGGTCAAGGGGTCGACCCCTACTGAGGCTACATCGCCAGTATGAAGGGTCCTTGATTCTTGTGATGGGGAGTTGCCCCCTCTCCTCATGATTTTGTGTTGTTGATGAAGTGTATACTTTTGGACCTACATGCATTTAGGGTATTAATGCATTCGCCCCTTCCACCTCCTTATGAAGGTGGGTCAATATTTCTGTCAATAAGTCATATCGTTAATCACCAACATCACAGCTTACACCAGAGGATCACAATCCCCCTGTACAACAAACACAACATTCTTTCAAGCATCACCGCATACCCCCACAAAGCATCTGGCAATTAGTTCTGCAAAACTCAACAAGGTTTTTAATCTGTTTGCCAACCTTTTCCTCTTTTTTTCTTCCCTCTGTTTACAGCTAAGGATTTCATCAGGCATTTAATGGACGTGGATCCAAACAGCAGGTATACGTGTGAAGAGTCCATCGCTCATCCCTGGTGAGTATTCTCCAAGACATCGTCTCTTGTCTCTCGTCGTGGGTTTTCAGTAATTAGTTAAAGCCTTGTTTAAACACGATTTTTATAAACTGCAATTAATATACAAACTACAGCCATAGATAAAGAACCCACTACAGGAAAGTATTGTGCATGAGAGTAATAGACCTCAAGAATCTTATGAAACACATTATTCATAAGGCTATACTTGTATACACAGAGCCTGACAATTACCTGATTCAAACCAGTTTCCTGATTTTGGAGGGATTTTTCCCCAATTTTCTTACTTAAAAGGGGGAAATGTTGTTAAATGCCACCCCCTCCCCCCCCCCCCCCAAAAAAAAAACCTTGTTTGTTTTTTCTCAAGGGGGGGGGGGGTGGTTGAGGAATTTAAAAAAAAATTGTGCTCACTATCACCCCTGATACACAGATATTTTTCAACCCATGTGCCATTCATTTAACCATACCATAAATTAATATTCTATTTTTGTAGTCACTTTTTTAAAGAGGCAATAATTTAAGTTATTTCAGATTGATATGGATTCATCCTGCAGAATACTCTAGATCAAACATATTGGTAGTAGTAGAAGTAGCCATCACTGTAGCCTACCATCCGTAGTAGATGTGGAAGTACTAGTTTTCAGAAATAATTCATATAATTATCGTCTGTTTGGAGCCAGATTGGTGTTAACTCATATATTTAAAAAGAAAGTTTAAGCCCTTCTGTCTCTTATCAAAAGAGATATACCGGTAAAGATCTCACTGTTATTCTAGTCCTGAGTCATATGTATGGTGTCTTTTAATAGTAGCCCCTGGAGGCAAATTAGTCCACCATTTAAATGCATTTTCTTTTCTTACCGAAGGAAGGGAGGTCAATTCAAACGTGTTCGCATCCATTCTTTTTCTCTAAATTGAATAAAATAGATCTGTACTTGATATGATTCATATACGTGGTGAATCAATTTGGTTACTTTGTTATTAAGTTCTGCAACCTTATTTGATTATAGTCGATAGGCATTACTCATGCTCTTTAATTCGTAGTAAACGTATCCTCTGCCGAGAGCTGGAAGGGTATTCACTCTAATTTAAATGTTATAAATTATGGCTCTCATCAAATAATATGTAGTATTTGTGTCCAATTTTTTGCTTTGTGAGATGTTATTTATTTAATGCATTTTTTAAAAAAATGTAGGAATAAAAAGTTTGAATTCTTCAAACTAGAATTTTGTAGTGTTAAAATTACAATTCACATTTTCCCTTCTAACTTTATGTAACTTTTATACAATCCCATGATATATTGCAAGAAAATTTGTAACAGTGAATTAGTGATAGACTTAAGAGAAATATGTAAGTTTGTCTATTTTTGAAGGAGGAAAATGTTGAACCTTGTGCCACCTGTTCATGAAGCAATTCCCTGATGGGTTAATGTAAAACAGAAGGGTATATCTGGGAAGTTTGGGTGTAGTCATGTTACAGTGAAAGATAGATTATCCATGTTTTCGATTTGAAGAGAAAGCTTTTCAGATATCCTTTGGTGAGATCTTGTGAGAGCTTAGGTTAGAGATTGGATTGACGATTGGGGGTCATGTGGGTTAGTCTAGGATTCTGTAGAAAGGAAGAGGGCACACTTTGAAGAAAAATCTCTCGACATGAAAAAGAAAGAGTTATCACATTTGCAGGTGCAAATTTACTCCAGAAAATTTCTGACAAGCAAAATAGGACCTTGACAAGTATGACATGTGGACTCGGTAGATGATCAAATTTTGGGAAAACTTATGATATGCCAGATTAGGTCTTAAAAGAAGAGGGGTGGACACGAGCCGGTTGTGCCCCCAACCCCCCCCCCCCCCCGCCTCAATCCACCACTGACTGGTCCCATCTCCAATGATGATGGATTAGGATGAAGTCATCTGCTGAGATGCAGAAGGACGTTAACTCATATACCTCAATAAAGGCTTAACGTCCTTCTGGCTCTCAACGGATGAAGTGATTGGAGAGAGAAGGCAGTGCAGAGGTGTCACCTGGCTCCCTCATTAGATTAACGGCGTTAACGGACAGGATTCGCTCATGCCCGCCATAATGTGCCACTTCCGAAAGTGGGCAAACGTATACACCATCCTCTTCTACTCCAATGACAGTATAAGTGAGGGAGCACATATCCCCCCTTTCAGACTACCTATATTTAATGTACAGCTTTACGATAAGGAATTACCTTTACTTCTAGTCTGAATGACATAAAAGGGAACATCATGAACAAAATGTTGTATAACAAAAATGCACAATAGAGCATCGTTTTGAACAATAACTTGATGGAGAGTCAGGGTCGCATTCTAGTCTGAGCATCGTTAAAAAATGTATAACTTTGAGGAGCTCATCGTGAGCATGTACTTATGATTAATTGGCCTGCTGTCATGACAACCGACTTTTTCAAAACTAGTTCATTTATATGATGTTCTTATTCAGTCTGTACACCCCTTTCACTTTACAATGATTCTTGTCTATAGAGACCGCCCAAGGGAAACACAAAAAGTGATTTTTGTAGACAGGTCCCTTTAGTACATGTTTCAATGAGAAACTATTTTCAAGGGAAACAAAAAATTGGGTCTTTGTAGACAGGTGGTCACTAAAGCAGGTTTCACTGTACTATAGCTTTTAAAATTTTTCCTTGAGTCTGAATTAACAGGCCATGAGTCTGCCGTTAGATTTGTCTCTCGTGGGTTGTGACAGGAGGAAATTCAGCTTCAGATGCACTGTCCCATGCACTTTTCCACACCTTTTAGATTAATTGGGCATTACTGCGAACAGTGCTCACACCTGATTTTGGTGTTGGCTTTATATTTATAACCAATGTCACCCAAGGTCTTTCACCTTTACGAAGAATTTTACAGACAGACCGTGTCATTTCCTAGAATTGCTTTTGCTTCTGCTTCTAACTTCAGTTTTTAATTTGGTATTTAAAAAAAGAAGCTGCAGGTGTGAGGAAGAACTTGTGAGAAAACCCAGCTTGTATTTCTGGAACCTGAAAACAAAGTGCCATTAACTCATTGACCTTTAAAGACCCTCTGCACTACTTGTAGCTACTTGCGCCCTCTATATAGAAAACAATGCCTAATCGGTGCCTGTTGGTCCCCCATGATCCCCTTTTTCTTATGCTAATTGAGAGCTGATTTGATGATATAACCACCTGTCAGTGACCACGCTGGGTGGTCTAATCCCTCCTGGCCAAACTAGTACAGACAGGCTTTAATACCTAACAGCTCTTCAAAAGTCCATCATGTAATCTTTGCCATCTACACCGTATATCTTAGATTGGACTAGAATTCACAATGCATGTACCTATATCTGTTTCATGATGACAGAATGAGATGACACTTGAGACAAAATTCTTGGCCAGGATTTGTACTCAGAAGGGGTTAAGAAGAAATATTTCAAATGTCAGAATTCAATCAAATGAATCTCTATTTTTTTTAGAAAATAGCTGTAAAAAAATAATCTTAAAAATGCATCGTGAATAAGAATCAAGATATACATTGTTTTTATTCAAACAGCAAACTAGATAAAAGCTCATAATTTGCTTCATTGTAGAATTTTTGTGTGCACATAGCTGATTGATTAAGTACAGACCATGACATGGTATGACATGGTATGGGGCACCAAATAAAAAGAAAACTGCTGTATTTTGGGGTTCTTGGGGCCATGAACAGACTTTAAAAAGCTTGTTGATACCAGCATTATAGTTGCATATTAGTCAAATCATTTTTTGGAGTTTTGCAGTGCTGAATTATTTGATGCTCCGTTGTATTCCTTTTCACCGATTGTCATTGAAGCATGTAGCTGAGTTATCCCTTTAACATTTAGATGAAGGATGGAACATTGAAGAGAGTCACCTCCGTTTTGAAAACCAGTGCATTGAACCGAGCTTAATCAAAACATTCATTGTAGATGCTCCAATTGTTTCCCCCTCCATCCGGTCATTAGGACATGAGGGACCACTGCTCTCAAACCTAGAAAATGTCTTTTTGTTATTGGACATTTCTTCTTTATTTATATTGACCTGTTTTGTGTGTGGATTTGGCTCACTTGGCAAGCAGTGACCTGATTATTTTGGCCCCATGAAATGTGTCCCAAGTCAGTCAGTCACTCAATAGTGTCTGACAGTGAAGTTTAGAAAGTAAACAGTTTTTTTTCCTTGCATAATTTGAATACTAGGACACTGCTAATGTTTAAATTTCATAAATGGGACATACGTGACAAATTCATAAGTGCTGCAAAGTTCTACAGAATTCAATATTGGCTGCAAAAGGGATACACCACCTTTAATGTGGTTCCCAATATTATGTATATATCTTTTAACCCATTGAAAACTGGAATCAGGTGGTCCCACTGTTGAGTGTATGCAAATGAGAGAATTCAGTACAGAATTCAAGTTCTCTTGAAATCCGTTATCAGGGCCCCATTTCACAAAACTTGTCATCAGTGACAAATGACAGTTTTCATTATAAGGTAGTGAAATCCTTGCTTCTGATTGGTTATCAGCAGATTTGTCATTGATTTTTGACATTTGTCATTGAAAAAAGGCTTCATGAAATGGGTCCCTGGACTTGATTTTAGCTTTGATATCCAAAACCAGGCAGATTCTTGACTACTCAACACCCCTCTCCGAGAAACAGGTCGAAGTTGATAACTGGTCTGGGCCAGGAAATGCGCTGTAAAAATGAAGTGCATCATCCCTTTTTAAGGACCATAAACTTGATTATATGAGTTTGTTGGAAGAAAATGCTGTCTTTCTAGCTTGTTTTACCTCTCTTTTCTTTCTTTAATCTTTCATTCTGTCTGCTTCTCTCTCTTTCTTATTGTCAACTCATCTTTAAATTTTCCCTCTTTTTTTTCCTGCACATCAGTATCCTCCTCCCCTCTCCCATCTCTCTCTCTCTCTCTCTCTCTCTGACTCTCTCTCTCTCTTATATTGTTATTTCAGTCTATCCTATTTAACTTCTCTCTTCTTTCTTTCACTTTGTTATGTCTATCCCCTGCTGCTTCCTGATTTTACCTCGCCCTTCTCTTAACCTTTCTTACCTGAAGGCTCTCAATTTTATTTTTATATGTCCACCCACCTGCCTCATAAACATCCTAGTCTTTTAGCATAAGAAGTGTCCAATCCTGTTTTCAAGATCAAATATCCTGTTTCATGTCTCCCTTTAGCCCCCTCGCCCCCTCACCCTCACACATCCTGCTCTCTCAGAAGATTGGCTTGATCAATCTACTGTATGTGGTATAGATTATACTGATGGGCATTTGAAGAGCTTTTAGGCATTAACGGTACCTCGTTTTCAGGTCCCAGAAATACAGGCAGGTTTTTCTCACAAGTTTTTCCTCTCACCTGGAGATTTTTTCTCTTTCTCTCTCTCTCTCTCTTTCTCTCTCTCTCTCTCTCTCTTTCTCTCTATCTCTCTTTCTCTCACTCACCTTTTCTCACTCCATTTTTCTTTCTTTGTTTCTTCTTGTCTATTGTTCTTTCTCTCTCTCTGTCTCTCTCTCTCTAGTCTCTACCTGTTCAACTTGATCTATCTCTCTCTTTCATAATAATAATAATAATAATAGTGGGTTCTAAAGCGCTCATGTCAGTCAGATTTGACACTCCTTGCACTCCACAATTATTAATCCGGCTTAAGCATGGCTGCCATAATGGTGCTCTAGCATTTCAAGGAATTCATTCATGTCGGGTACCCATTTACCTCACCTCGGTAGAGTGTGGCAAATGTAGATTAATGTCTTGCTAAAGGACATTAGTGCCACGGAAGACAACGGCCATGGTGACGTATCCACGAGATCACATCACCTCCACATATACTCTCTCTTTCTATTTCTGTATTCAAATCTAATATTGTAGGATTGTATTTTTGTAGTTTCTTTTAATTCAATTGTCTTCATATTCATGCAAGAGCAGAACTTCTTGGCGGTGTCTGTTTCTTTCATGATCACCGTTTTTCCTCTCTCTCTCTCTCTCTCTCTCTCTCTCTCCCTCCCTCTCTCTCTCTCTCTCTCTCTCTCTCTCTCTCTCCCTCCCTCTCTATCCATCTTTCTCTCTCTTCCTCCCTCTCTTTCTCTCTCTCTCTCTCTCTCTCTCTCTCTCTCTTTGTGCAACGAAATTCACAATCAATAGATTTCTAGGTGATTAGACAGGTACTTCTAATTTATCTAAATGATTTGGGTTTCATACATGAATTTCCGGAAGGGATAGTGTAATCCTCCTTCTCTTTTCATCTTCCTTTTTACATTTCACTTTCTGAGTAAATGCCTAAAGATGTGGGGTTCGTGTTGCATTAAGAAGAAACATCGGCGTGGGAAATAGGGTGATGAGTAGACTTTGTTCTAGAGGCAAAATTTCACAATTGTATTTAGAAACAAATCAACAGACTGATTAAGGATTGGACAGGGGGAAAGAGAAGTAATTGAGGGTAATAAGTGGGTCACTAGTTGTGGGGGTACAGGTGGAATCGATGATGGGGGAGGGGAGAAGGGTATTACCTTGCTGCAAATGTATGATGTATCTTATATATATTATCTTTATTCAAAAAAATAACTTGACCTTTGTTTTTTAAATGTAGCAGGGATGGGGGTAGGGGAACCAGAGAGAAAGGGTCACTTCAAATTCAGATGGAGGAAGGGGAAGGGGGGGGGGACAGTTTACTAACATGTTGCAATTTTCAGCTGTATCTTGTATACTAGTAGATCCACTTGTCTAAGTTTTGCCTCGGTCGTATTGCTTTCATCCTCCTCCTGTGCCGCTTGGGACAACCTCAAATGCATAGAAACCTATCGCCTTGGGCATTTCCGCTACATAATGTTGTTAATAACGACCTGATAATTTCAGAGCACTGCTTGGCTTAACACTTGATAGTGAAGCCTTTTCCTGTAGTCATAGCCCATGAAGGATTCTTGCAGTTTTTGCAAGTGTAAGTTTGTAACTCACAATGGGGAAGAATGTGTTTGTGATGTTTTGGGGTGTTTTTGCCGCACAAGCATTGACAAAACTCGCAAATCAATTTTGAGTCTTCCTCCTTTCTTATTTTATGAAGAAAATAATTCAAACGTCAAGTCGTAAAGTCAGTTTAGGTAGATACATCCATCTACACTAAAAGATGAACTTTGAGAATTATTAAAGTAAGATAGGTGTACTCCAATCATCTACTACAACTCACATTTAAACATTTTGACTCTATGTATTTATTAGATCATAGATGTATCCTTGATTTTAAAAGGGGGGATGCTAAATGCATCCATCCACGTACACATAAAGGTGCATAGAAATGTTGATGTAATAACATACCAAAACTTGCTGTAAGCACGACCATGTAATACCAATAAATGTATACCGGTATTCTAGGCCAGCCTCCAGAAAATTGACCTAGAAATTAATATGCTTGGTGATAGGAGAACCAGGGAAACAGCACTTAATACACAACCTCTGATGCAGGCCTTTACTGGTCACTTCTTGAGCTATGGTACCTATAGCATCTAATGTATTTTTAAGATGCAACTAAAGTGTGGCTTTTTAAAGGCAATATGCCATTTCTCATTTGGACATCATTCTTTGTAATATATTGAAATTATCTTTCAATCTTTCTTACTGAATATATTTATGATTCAATAGAATTCAATAACTAAATGATCAACAGCAACAAAAAGCAGAGATTTTATAATGACTTTGTTAGAACCACTTGTTCAAAGGATGGCAATTGTTTGTGTCGACTGCTGATAAAATGTCCAGCATCTTGGACCAAAAAGCAACCAATCTTGACAGTTTGATGTTAATTGATCTTCTCTCTATTACATGGTATCGTGTGCTATTTAGCAACAAAGCTTGTTTTAATTAAGCAGCAGTGTAGTCACTCATTCTCCCTTCCGTTCCTCTGTGGGTTGAGTCAATATAATCGTTCGGTGGACATCATTCAGCAGACTGCACACAGAAAACAGGCTCCATTATCATCATATTCTAGATTTGGTATTTAGTCTTTTGTTTCAGACATTGTCTTGATAAAAGTGCAAAATGAGTAGGAGTAATTTTGCTAATCCATTTTGTTGAGCCCGGCGTACACTACATGATCTGACTATGATCAGACCTCGAAAGACTTTGCCATAGTATTATATATGAGCATTAAAAATTGTACAATCTTAATCAATGAGGATCTGAATATATGTGGTTGATAAAATCTAAATTTTAAGGGATTCATGCTTCCTTGGAGGAGGAAAAGCTAAATCAGCTCAGAATCATAGTGACGTCAGACCAGTAGTATGATTGTCTACGATTTGAAGCCGATTCAGCTTTTATTCTGACTAGAAGAGTTCAATGCACTAAAATTCTGGTTATTAGTATTCTTATCATTATTTAAAATCTAAATCAGAAACATGATGTTTGTTTAGATTCCCATATCTGATGTAATTACAATTTCTTCGAAAATCCTATCGCAGGAGGATCGTACAGTGCGCTAGACATTATGGTAAAACACTCATTACTTGTGGTATAACATGTGTTTGCATAGTGTTTAGTCTGCATCATCATTACCCACTGCGATATACCCCACTCTTTATAATTAGCAGCAAACACTTAATGGCACACCGCTATATCCCTGATTAATCGCTGCTTATTAACCCACACTTTCCCCTCAACCCAGAGGGAGCCAGGAGACAGAAGGCCTGCCTTCATCAGCCCAAGATTGCCAAATATCCCGCTATTTGAACTATCCTGATCGCAAATTATCCAGTTAATCCGTCCACATCAGCCTGAAGTTGCAATTGCAGGATATTTGGTTGAGATAATCATCCAAAGATATATTGGGCTAGTTTGCAAAATATTCCGCTATAATTGTCCGGTGCGTCTTCACCAGCCTGAAAACTTGCACTATTCGCACACGCTGAGCACAATATCTCGAGCTAATTTCTCGAGCTGATGAAGATGAGATTTGTAACTTCCGGATTATTTCCCAAATCAGAAATAGCGGCCTATTTGGCAATCTGGAGCTGATGAGGACAGGCCTAGAGGGGAAAGCATGCAGGTCGCAAGACACCCCTTGCTCATGGGAGATGATGCTAATGTCTTTCAGCGCTGCATTATCTATGCAAGATCCAATGTAATCCAATCCCCATTGAGCGGGTATGGAGGGTACTCTGGTTGTGTTTGTGGAAACCTCTCCAGTCGGGTCAAAGCTAGTCTGCTACCAGTCGGAGTGGACTTATTTTTGTCTTTTCAATCCTCAGCTACTAGCAGTTTAATTTGGGTGTCATTCAAAGCATTGAGACTTTGAGAGTTATAAGATTGAAGTATTTTTTTTACTTGTGGAAATGTTAAAGAGAATCTATGATTCCTTGCATAAGGATCAGAGGGGGGAAAAACGCCCTTGGTCGTTACTGACAAGTAGCCTTTACAGTCATCAACTGAGAAGTAAATAGGTTATCAAAGGTAAACTGTATGTTAAACATTACAAGTTGCAGGCCTACCATTTAAAAGATGAAAATAGCACGGATAGGTTTAATACAACTGGAATTGCTTTTCAAGAGAAGTGACTAGAAGAAGGTTTCGTCTTCTATACAGAAGTACCCTTTTTATACAGGTGGCGGCACTTCATGTCGACTTAGTGTAAATCTAAGTTTGTACCCGTTTTTAGGGGAAAAGGGGTCATATTTTGTGGAGAATGTTCTTGAAAGTCCACAAATAGGAGAATTTTTTATACCTTTGAATATAAAGCCACACCACCAGGAGTCAGGTTTAATAGGCTTTGAATGTATTCTGATAACTCTCTGTGACTTGATTGAGGCTGATGTAGGTCTGGTTGATGGGAGTTTGATCATATTACATGTTTGATACCCTGTGTTTGTGCACTTCTGCGTTGACCCTATTACCGTCTCATATAACATTACAGCTCATCTACACTATAAGTATATCAGGAGAGTGTCCTGATCCATGATTCTATAGGGGGGGGGGGGGGCAACATTCTGAAAAATCATGACCTAGATTTTGAATTCCCCTTTTCTCGTCATGAAATGAATAGATAGATACCTGATAGCAAATTTGATTGCAAGATATATTGCAAAGCAAAGATTTCATATTTGGGTAATTCCATTGATTTTCAAAGGAACAAAATCTTCTTTCCGGGAAAAGATTTTGATGCTGGTAATAGGAATCTACCTGCAACATTTGGCTTGTATATGACTTGTGTAGCATATTTCCCCCTGACTTACTGGTTTATCACATTGCTGTTCCAAGGTCTCTTAGTATGTGGGAGATAATAGCTCGCTATGTTATTCAAGTTATTCTTTGGACAAGGCGATTTATGATGATTTATTATGAAAACAAATATTTTAAACAATTTCTCAGTATTTTCTTTTTTCTATTTCACAGTACATGTTTTCTCTTGAGAGTGAGAAGGGCATTAACTCATATTCTATAACACAACTGATTTAATAAAAACTAATGAGTATCTTCAATACCACTCTTTTATGTATTTTTTTTTGGTTTTCTTGCTATTTTCTCTGACAGGATTTCAGGAAATGCGGCACTTACAAAGAACATCCATCAAGTGGTCAGTGAGAACATCAAGAAAAACTTTGCCAAGACAAAATGGAAGGTATGTGATGACTTACCCGTAACGTTGGATTCACCCTTAATCCAGGTATTACCCATCCTTTAGACCAGAGGCAAATCTAGGATTTTTTTTTTCCAGGGGGAGGGGGGGGGGGGGGCACTTTAAACTAGCAAAAAAGTTTGTTTTCCTTAAGGTCTAAAATTGGAAAGGGAGGCACAAGAACACAATGAGAGTGGCATATCTTTGTGTACTGTATGCTGGAGCTAGATTGGGTTTTTAAATGAGCATTGACCAGTGGTGCCCCTTACCCCCCCCCCCCCTCCCCCCTCCCCCCCCCCCCCACACACACACATGCCACTGATGTGGACCATGACTCTACAACCAGTTTAAAGAGGGAAAAAGACATTGTTTCTGCATTTGATGTAGCATCCCAATTAAGATGTCCCATACAAGTTCTAGTAATATGTTTGCATGGATAATATTAGTACAGGGTGCCTAAACAAATCCAAAGGTGTTTAGTTCTAGCCTTGCTCGATGTTGACCTTCCTGGCTTTCTGACAGACAGACCAGTATACCACAGGACAATGTCCCCATCTTCCTGACAGAAACCCTTCTGAAAGGTTATAGTTGACCACTTCACCATTTATCAGACTTTTGTCATCACTTGTTTATTTTCTGTTATGACAAGTCATGACTTGATGAGGAATTAATTGTGTTTAGCCAGGCCTATACCGATGTTTTTTGTTTATATGACAATGGGGACCATATCTTGAAGTGACAGTGATTGAGGTGCGCTATCTCCAGACATGAAGGACAAGTCTGGATGTGAGAGAGGAATCTCTGAGGCCATAGAGATGGGTCACCATATTTCATATTGTTTTGTTTAATAGCTTCTACACATCTCTCAAATTGGCTCTGCAGAGCCAGAAGGGCGTTTAACTCTGTGTTAAAGTATATGAGCTAATGCCCTTCTGGCCCCAAACAGATGAATTTTGAGACATATATTGGTTACTTACATGGGATTACATTCTTAAAGAGTTAATGAATTAATCACTGAACCGTTAAAACCATGTTTGAACATGTATTACCAAATAACATGCACTCCATGGCTGTAACAGCTTGAGATTAAGACTGTTATTTTGGCAAAAGGTTCTATGATTACTTAATTTTTTGTTGCAAAAGCAAATCTCTTTTGGTGGTACCAAGGTCTGCTAACGTCATCCCAAAAGAATCGATGCCAAGATGATCAAATCTATAGTAACTAGTTCAAAGTTTCCTTGGAAGAACACCTGTGCACCTTCAGAAATTATCATGGAATACCTGCCAGTCCCCCTTGTAAGGTTGATTTCATTTGCAATACTCATTTGATCACCCCCCACCTCCCCCCTCTCCCCTCTCCCAATCTTGTTTGAGTGGTAATTGTATTTTTCAAGTAGCATTCATTAAAGAGAAGGTTGAGTTCTGGGAAGAGGTGAAAAATAATTTGTGAGCGTAATAATTCTTATTATGCAAGTGCGGAAGATCATCAGATAAGACATGTTCCCTGAAAAGCATGGCTCTTCAAATGCCTTTATATTCTAAATATGTCAGTAACATCGTAAAACTCGGGGGTAGGATTTTTACGCCACATGTTCGTGTAGTCCCATATACATATTTCTGTGTACAGTGTTTGTAACTTTACCAAGACTTGGCCAAATTTCTTATCATTTTGATGATTCTAGAACCTTGCAATACACACAAATTCTTATATGCTAGATGATCAACCTTTTCTGGTCGATTCCACACCGTTTCTTTCACAATGCAATTGCATGACCAGAACTCACTTCATCTTTAAGATCAAGGATAGTATTCCAATAACCCTGCTCAGTGAAGAGAAGCTTAATCAAGGTTTAAAGCTAGTTCTTCATGATAGTGGTTTTCTTTTTCACAGGTAGAACATATACGATTGGACACATGTTTGATGAGTGTAGTATGTATTAGACTTGACAATTAGTTTGCAAAATATATGGAAATGGAAATATGGAAGGAAAAACAAAACATGAAAGACTGAGATAAATTGTGTTTATCGTACCGCATGTTTGAACATTCATGTATGTGTAGTTCCACTCTAACATGAATGGTACTTGTATGTACATGTGTGTACGTACTAGAATTCAAAATGACTTATGACTTTATATCTTTCTTTTTATCTTTCTTTTTACTCTTTCTACTCTCTCTTCTCATCTCTCCCTTTCCTCTCCCTGTGATCTCACCCTCTCTCACCCCTTGTATCCTTTCTCTCTCCCTCAACACTTTGTATTTTGCCTTTCTCTCGCTCTCTGTCTACTCTCCATCTCTTTCCTTCTCCCTCTCTATACAGCAAGCCTTCAATGCCACCGCAGTGGTCAGACACATGAGGAAGCTGGGGCTGGGTGACGTCAAGGCACGATTACAAAAGAAAGAGGAGGAGAACAGCAGGTCGGAGGAGAGCAACAGCCAAGAAGGCTCTTCAGATAGTTAGCTGTATCATCACCATGGCAACCCATTCGCAAGCCCTCCAAACCCCTCCAGAGCACCCCATCATAGCCTTCCTAGCTCTCTCCACTTTGGAATTATCAAAAAACCCTCTCTGCATGCAGCCCGATCAAGACTCTTCAAGAGCGGTGGTGTCCCGTCCTGGTTAAAACGTGAACTGAGATCGTACAAAGCTGTAAAGCCGTCCTCCCGTTGCATAGAGCTGACGAGATCCGGCCTTCCAAAATATCTGCCCAAATTAGCTTGTCTGCAATCATCCTCCAACCTTGAACCAGCGAGCATTTAACTATTTTGATCATCTAAGAAGGGAGAAGGGGATGCAGGAATTGGGATATATACTCATCACGATGCAGTTCATGCTCCTCTTTCCAAGAGTTTTCCAAAAATATATCATAACCTTTTCAATTTAGCTCTTATATTTCAACAACAAATATTTCCTGTTGGTGAATGATAATGCTTAACTGCACGGGAATGATACGCAAATTTGAAAAAAGGCAAGAGTACTCCATGTCTGTCTCTCCATTCAAACATCCTCTGTTGTACAAGGCAATTAAAGCAATCTTGTGTTGCTTGTCAAAAATCATCAACTGTTCCCAATTAAGGAATGACCAATCTAAGCTCGCAGCAAGTGCATACTCTGAGGAATAGTATTGAAACAAGTGTGAAGGAATAAGAGGATATTCCAAATGACACAAACACAATTTCTGAAAATATAATTCTACTTTAATAGCAGAAATATATGTTGACAGTTCACACTGTAAAGAACCAGCAACAAATTAGTGCAATTGTATAATGGAAAGAAATTGATGGATTAAAAGGAAGGATTTGGAATGATTAAGATGAAATTGGCTATGTGTACTCTTATCTCTCTCCCTTCTCAATTAATTTTCTACATGAACACGTCTTTAGTTGTATTGAATGTATGTTCTTGTTTCTTTTTAGTCCTGTTACAGTTGTTTCTGGATTCTATGTACATCTTCTTGTAAATATTTTGTTGAATAGAAGTTTTTGGAATGGACTTTTCAAGCTTTGAATGAGGAATCTTAAAAAGTTTGGGAAGTGAAGGTCCTTTTTCTATATCACACTTGTCGCTTTTACATGTATTGGACTATTCAGTAGTCATATATTAGGCTTTCAATGATTTTGCATTGCATACTTTAGCATGTTAGAGGTTTTTTTCATGAATTATCTTTTTGATTTCTAATTATTATTGTTTGGTCTATTCATTCCAGTCAACCATTTGAAGAAAAAGTATCAGGATTTTACCTGATATTTCTTTCTTTGTGTGTGCTGTTTGTAGTAGCAGCGAAGAGAACAAAGTGAAGTTTTTCTCTTTTTCTATCTGTCTCTATCTTACTCATTTTAATGGGTATCTTTATTTAGACTAAATAGCCCTTGCATTTTCTCATCACATTATCTTGTTCTTCTTTATGCTTTGTAGCTTAACCAGAGATATGTGCAAAATGAGTGCCTTGCGGCGAGTGTTCTTGTAATTGTAATTCAATTTTAAGTGTCAGTATTACAGAATAAGTGAAGAGGAAATCAATTATTTTGGATTGTTTTTTGAATTACTTTTCTGTTTCCTCTATGTGAAATGAGAAATCAGAAGAAACAACACTTTGACTTAATTTTGTAGATACTATTACATGTAAAAAAAAAAAAATCTGTTTTACATGAAGTTTAATTGACAGATGAAAATCTGGATACTCTATATATGCATTTGGTTTTGTAAATTTTGGTGATCAAAAGGTCTTGTTTATGTCAAAAGTATATATATGTTGGAAGTATATCAAAGTCTATGGTCATATTGTACAAGTCTATGAACGGATTTATTTGTGTAGAGAGTCGGTATGAAGTTTTGATGATATTTGACAAATCTTTTATGACAATTGATTATTTAAGTGTAATTCTATTGAATAGCCGTACTGTACAGTTTTTCTTTTTTGTAATTAAACAGTCTTGAATATTGTGCAGAATTGTGTGCTATCTAAAAAAAAAAATCAGTACCAACTTGTTTAACCTAAAATTACGTGAAAGTAAAATGATTATGTGAAAGTAAACTGTACATTCATTCACAAGAGGACAATTTCATAATGTTTAATTGGATGCACAGAGTTGAAGCCATGTGGATGAGGAAAGTCATTTTGTATAATAGTAGGACAGACTGCCTCTTTTATCGGGCAACTTTGTGATTTTTATGAAAAAAGAGAAGATTTTACTGCTTTCTTCCACAGGTGTCTTGTCATTTTCCAGTCATTTTTCTCCCCAAAGCAATTTTTTGAGTTTTTCCGTCTCTTGTTTAAAGGCCAGTTTATATACTGAAAGAAAAAATAGTTGTGTTGAAGATAGTGTCAACCGTTTGAATAGATCATTAATTCCCAACTGAATGATAAAATGACAGAAATCTAGTAAAAAAGAACAAAAAATGTACATTTTTTAAAACAATTAAAAAAATTCTGAATAGTAATGTCTTGTAAGGCTTGCAGACACACTTCAAATGTGGTGGAAGAAAGGCATACACCTTTGTGATGAATTCTTGAAGGTTATAGTCTGTGCAATCAATTTTTGATTTACAACTTAATTATGGTGCTTTTTTTTTTTAAACAGTGGAGGTATGTATGAAGATAAAAATCAGACAAAAAAATCAGACGAAAAAGGGGATATTTAAGGTTATAACAAAATTTATAGTGTCTTCAGCATATGCATCAAGCATTCAAGAATAATGACGATCTGTCAACACATTAAACTGTGAAATCACATTTTGTTCTTTCAAATAAGATTAATTATTTATGTTTAGAATGTAGTGCAAGGGTTAAGTATAGTTCGTGCCTATCGAAAGGGCATTTGCTAGGGAATTAATAATGGGCACTATCACCTGTCTACCGGGCAATTTTTGTATTTTTCTTCTCCATGTATCTGGCATTGGTTGACACTATCTTCAACAGAGAAAGCTCATAGACTGCCGTAGAGTTTTCCAGAAGGGCACATCTGGTATTAGATAGACATGTAGAGAATTCCAGAACTATACTGTAGACTAAAATTCCTGAAACTTCCACTTCAGAACATGTCATACCTATTCATTAGTACACTGGGGTTCCACTAAGGCAGTCCCCCCCCCCCCCACACACACACACACACAATTGAGAGAGAAAAAATGACATCATATATCTGAAGCAGTTAACATGACAATGAGATTGAAATAAAAATGTTGAAAGACTGGAAAAAATTGTAAACAAGATCTTACAAAATGTAATTTTCAATCCCATTGATTCATATTCATATTCATATTCATATATTCATACTCATAGAGTCAAGGATAATACAAACATAAGGAAGGGAAGGAACTGAAGGAACTGAAAGCGAAACTCCCGCCCCTAATTATCAAAACGGAACATCCCCAACCTAAATCTCAAAATCAAAAGAATAGATAACAACTTTTAATTCCTTGACTTAGGTGTATATTGTAGTATAGAACATAGCAACTTTTTTCCATTCATTGTAAGCATATAGGCTAATGCTATAATTCAAGAATGCTAGCACAATAGACCAGTTCACGGTTAGCACATTACTGCAATGACCCCGAATATCCACAGATCTTCAAAACATGAAGAGGTCCCACTTTGTACATTGTGAAATAATCATTCCTACAGCGATGAAGGTGCTATATAACATAGCCTTTGTTTTCCCCTTTGAAAGAATACTTCCACCTGTGTATCATGGATTGCACTGAATGTGCAAGAATGAATAACGATTACATAACTTTCATGAGCACGTATCCAGTATTTCGTCTCCGTGTAATTCACAATTTGTTCTGCAATGACCTTGATCTGCTCATGCTCAGACTGCAACCGTGAACTCGCTTATTTGAGAATCTGATTCGAGGGAGAGCCATAGTTCCTTCTTGGTTTTGAGTAAAGGAACAATGCTTTTTAAATTAATGAACAGTATTTTGACGTATTCATGTTTCGACAATGAATTTTGATGATGTATGTTTTATTATTTCTGCAAACACTTCCTCATTTTGTAAATATGTATAAACAACTTATGAAGGGCCTTTTTGCAGTAATGTTTAATGGTGACTTCTGTTAGTGTACTATCAGTAATTTAAAGGGCCCTTTTTGCCAATTCAAGTTATGTCTTTTTTGTTAATTTTAATGTTAACTTAATTGACTGTATTTGATAGAAAAACCATTTTAAAGAGAAAAATCACAATTATCTCATGCTATCTTTGAAAAAATTATTAATTTCTCTCTATTGTTCACTTCCCTATGTCTCACCTTAGAAATGAACAATACTAGATGCAAAATATTCAGTGTTGATATTAGAGGAATTGTATAGCCCTTTGCAGCATTTTATCCGTACCACATTTAGTTTGCCGATTAATGTGATTCCGTTTTGTGTTTACTGTCAAAGCTAATCAAAGTACAGGTAGAGTTCAAATGTTTCACAGCTCTCTGATATACACTCGGCCCCCCAAAAAGGTGGAAGCTATTTATAGTTCAGATTTTCAAATAGATTATAAACTTATCTTTCATGTATCAGAATAAATCTAAATTAATCCTCTTAGATTGAAATCATACCATTCAAGCATGACTGAGCATTGCTATTTAACTCTAAGTGAGTCTCTGGAAGAAAATTGCAAAAATTGCGCGTCTGGCCATTCAAACATTGATGAGCATTTCCATCTTGCAGAGTCAAATTGAAATAATAAAAGAAGAAAGCATCAGTCCTGAGACTACACTTGGTATCCATAGCTCAATCCTCATTTCTTATCGTTCTTTGTTTCAATTGTTCTGTGTGTCCATTATTAACATTTGATTTTGGTAAAAACACACAATTCTCATAAATGTCAGTCCAAGATATCTCCAGCTTTAAGCCTCACTAATAGTAAACTACAGGTTAATTCATCAGTCTATACGGATGTTGCATTTGTATAATAATGACAGAATGGTTTATCAATTCCTGCGGTCTCCTGAGAAATATTTGTGATCTGTGATGCTAATGTATGATGCACTTCAAGCCAACCATACTTTTTTCATTGATGTGGAAATTGATTTACTCAAGAGGGAATCCATATTCCTTGAGGTCCGTTCATCTGTCTATTGATATGCATGGTCACCGATGCAATGATAATTGAGCTTAGATCTGTCAAATCCATATTAACTTATGAGACAATTAAACGAAACATAAAGAGGGGGAGGGAGGGGGGAGGGGAGGCTTCAGTCTGCTGGTCATTTGCCAATCCATCAAAAGACCCAAATTCCTGGTATATGAAAACATTAATTCTATTTGACAAAACCATGAGCAACAGTCCCATTGTGAACTAATGAATGCTATTTGACTCTCACAAAATGAAGATCAATAGCTCACCTGCACATAATAAATTCAAAAAATCTTTTGTTTCAAGTCAAAGCTTGTTGCATACTCTGTAAAGCATAATAACAAATAATAATAACAAATGGTCCGAGTTCTAAATGTCTGTTACATTGTTCAGTGTCCGGGTCATCCATGCACCTCACTAGCATGTTGTCGTGTCACCTACAGAGGGCCAGAAGGGCGTTTAATCACTTAACATAGGTTCAACGACCTTTTGGCTCTCATCTGATAATTTGATGCAATCTTTGTCTCTTTATGTTTCTTCTTCCTTCAAAAATGGATTTTATTTGCCAAGTGATTACGTTTGTGAACTAATGAATTTCATTGACTGTAACTAGAGTATGATAGGTATTTTGAAGCTTTGAAGCTATAAATGTGCGGGTATCATGTGTGAGATTAATTTATACGTATATTTATTATTCTTATTAGTTTTTTATTGCTAATGATAGTGAAGATTTTTCACGGGTAAGTTAGGTTTGTTTTTATGATGATTTTTGACTATTTGGATATATTTTAATTAAATGTAATTCCTGCTCTCAATTACAATCAATTCAACAAAATGGGAACAGTGATTGTTTATGATAAAAGAAAACCATTACATCTTAAATTGAAGTGGATAAGTGTGATTCATATTATGGACAAAAAAAACATTCAAATTATTTCAGTTGTGTCCACTCTTTTGTATTTTGTAGTCTGTTAAATTTATCAAAATCAATTTTCTTTACACATGAACTGCTCCTGCAATTACAATTACATGTAACTTTAGTGTTTGTCATTTTGTTAATTTTGCCATGGGAAGATTTTTTTTTCCCTCCTGATTATTGAAGTTCAATATTGATAATTTGAAGTACTGGATGTCAGTACTTATTGTATCTTAAGTTATTGCTTGATTTTCACTGCATTTTCTTTTTCTTTGTGATTGGTTCACAAGCGAGTACATATTGTATATGTAAAGTGATCAAAAATTACATCAAAAATGATTATTGACACCTGTTGAGTCTTGTGTTTTATTTCCAATTGTGAGTGTGAAGTTCTAGCAAAGTTTGATGTTGTCCAAATACAAAAGAGGCAAGTGTTGCAATTGTATGCTATAAAACAGGGTCAAAAGGAACAAAAAAAGTTCGTGACAATTTTTCGACAGGAATAATACAAACTTCTTTTTTTTTAAACTTTATACTTGATGTAAGAAATGACTGTCTGCAATGTTCCTGGCAAAACAAATATTTTCAATTTTTGTTCATGATAATGGTAGTTGTTCCTGTTCCCCCTGTTTTACAGCACATTTCAAATGCAACATCCACATCTACCGAGAGACAGGAGAGTGTCCACTCTTACGACGGTTGTAAGACACTTGCTCCTGTGACAATTGCTAACCCTAATGCTTTGACGGAATGAAGCCTAAAGCAATTGTCGGGTCACTCTTTTGGCAATGGCTCTCTACAGACTTTTAAGAAATGTCATTATTCACCCCCTCGTCTCTTATACTATCTCTTGTTCATTTCATCTCTATATCCTTATCCAGGCTTCATACATCTCTCTCTCTCACTCCTCCCCCCCCCCCCCCCCCACTCCCTCTTCACTTTATCATCCCATTTCTCCTAAACTCTTTATCTCTATTTCCTTTCCTACCTGCTCCCCAGGAGGAAAATAGAGAGCTTGGGGAGGGGGAGGGAAAGGGTAAGAAGAAGCAAGAGGACCATGTAGGAAGAGTGAGTGAAAGAGACAAAGAGCAAGGAATTGGATATGAAGGGGATGGAAAAGGAAATGGGGAATAGAAGAGAAAGAGGGGGAAGAGAGAGAGAGCAAGGGGAGCGGGAGAGAGAGCAAGGGGAGTGGGGGAGTGGGTGAGAGAGTGAGAGAGAGAAGGGGGGAAATGACAATATATCTTCACCAAACATTTCATCCTAGACTTATCCACAAACTGAAGTAATCAGCTAAAAGTTCCCCTTCTTTTAAAGCTCATTTCTGATTTCTGGATATACATCTCAAGGTAGAACACAATCGGCAGTAAAGCAAGAGCTATCAGGTATTTGATATCTCAGTCCTAGAGACCGGTAAACCAAGGCAAAGAGCTCAAAGCCGGGTCTTCTTACTATGATCTCCTCTGACTGTGTTTCACTTTTGAGGGAAGGTTTCCTTGTTCAATGGAGATTTTAGGAATCAAATTTGGTTGGCGACACTCATTCAAAACCGAGGGGGAAAAACCAGACATATTTAGAGCAAAAGCAATTTAAAGTTGTAAACTCTTTTTAATTTATAATACACGCATGGTGTACATTTCTGCACATCATGATAATCTTAGCCATCCACTAATTTCATACAATACCTTTGAATATCCAAAATGGCATAGCTCAAGCATCCTTAATTCATACACATAAAATCCACTTAAAATCAGGAGCATTTGACTGCAAAAATTTGGATGTGTGGTGAACATAGTCATGTCACCTTGGGTACATGACCAAAAGGGACTGACATTGTCAATTTTGTAGGTAAATACATGCCTTAATATTATAATTTGATTTCAAATTATTCCTGTATGAATAAACAAGAAGACATCATACTGGAATGCCCAAAATACATTGTTTTTCTGCCTGATGATCAGATACACAAGATTTTCTGATGGTGCAGCCCTGAGTAATAATTCTCATAAACATCACTTCCAAAAGGGTGTACTTCATATGCAGCCCATCAACTCACACAACCATTCTGATAATCCAAGTTCTACAAGATGACCCTTTCTCAAAACAATTTGGGTAAATAATATATTGCAGTTCTAGTAACGAGAACCATGCAACATTTAAACTCCAATATTTTCTGATGGGCATCTTATGTGATGAAATGTCTTTTCTTTCCCTGATATGCTCCCGTTCATTACCATCTACATTTGAAATGAGGTAAACAAATAGATTAGAGCATTCTAAAGCAATCGCTGACCATGGATTAGATGTGCCAATACAGAAGGCGAGGGGACTCGTAGAAATATGTTGTGGAAGGATTTGTGTAAGAAATAACTGACAGAAGAGGACTGTTAAAGAGGGTTCAAGTCATTTTAAAGAACATATTCATGGAATAACGTTGACAGAAGGCCTCCTCTTTTACTTTTAAAACATCTTCATGCTCTTTTCTTAGTTATACAGCTAATATGGTGATATCAAATTACAGGAAAACTCTTCCACCTTGGCATCATGCAATGTGCGGACTTGAAAAGTCAGAAGATCATGTGCATCACATATTGTCTGCAAGTCAAAATTACAAAGGAAAATGGGACAGACAGTTACAGGTTTTTTCACCCACCCCCTTGATTTATTCCAGTCTAACCTACTTAGCAACAACCTCAATAGAAAGACGACAAGTCTACGAGACCACTATCGCGATTACTTTGAGTGGCCATTACACAGGTATAACTCGAACACTGATTTCTTTGTATCATACATGCAGCAGTTAAGGACACCCCTAACCCTCCCTCCTCTCCACCACATCACCAATGCTACAATTCACAAATAAACACACTCTATGATTAATCTATGCTGTACGGAGAGGCTCTGGGTCCTCCTCGGGTAGAACCAGTTTGCTGGGGTCAATGAAGTTGGGGTCGATGACCAGTGCTCCTGCTGCTCTCCTCTCGTCCAAGACAACCAGTGCTTCTTTTCTCGCCCATTCCCTTCCAGTCCTGGGGTAGGGAGGGGGGAGGGGGTATAGAGAAAAGGACAAGATGTAAGTGGTGAGATTATGAGATATAAAGATGAAGTGGAGCAAAAACAGGAAATAAATGTTAAAATGGTACTGTTCAACTGATTTCTAATCCAAAATTTACAAGTAAATGTTTTAAAATATATTTCAGTACTTGTTGGTGGAAATTACTGTACGTCTTAGGAACTTTTTAAAAATTTGTGTAAATTTCATGCATGGGTTGTACTTACGGATCGGGTAAGTAGTGCACAAAAGCAGGACCAAATACCATGACGATGGAGATGGTTGTAAAAAAGATCACTCTGTATGCATACGTGTCCCAGTAGGGGTCATCATGAAATCCATGTGTTACGTATGTCTAAAAAGAAGAATAAAATAAAATAACAAAGATTAAGGATTAAGTAAAAGAAACAAGAACGCCCGTACCTATGTACATGGATATATCATATAAAACATGTCACAATATTATATCAACAGGGATAAAGGTTTGTTTCCATTAATCTGTAAACAGAACCATCAAAGGATACTCGTATACATATTTGTTTTGTTTTAGACATTATTTGCTGGTGTTGTTTTAATTCGGACAAGAAATGTTCTTCTATATATGACATTCACAGTAATATATCAGCAAGACTGCAACATATTGCATTTAAAATCTAAAATTGCATGCACACTGAACGACTTCACAGCTTAGCCGAGGGGAATTTTTCACATGGCACTGATGGAAGGCTTTATTTACATATAAAAAGCTAACACCACATCCTCATGGAGCCTTGCATCTCTGCACCAACATATTAATCACATCAGAAAATCTTTTAAAATCTAAATTCCCTATACTCTCCATCATAATTTTCTCATACTTATACACTTTCTCACAGGATTCACGGCAAACCGCTGTTCAAATCATGAAGCAAATACTATTATTATTTAAACAAAAAAAGAATCCCAGAAAAAAATCATGAATTGCAATGACAATATTCATTTTCATGTGCACTGTTTCGGAGGTACTTTTCAGCCGCATGAATGTATGTAGGGAGCGCACCGTGCGTTTACCCGCTGATGCTAGAGCACGGGCTCGCTGTGGTACAAAAAAATAAGACGCATGCGGCCAGAGCACTTAATCCCCCGCACGGCCGAAAACTACACCTGCTGGTACGCGTGATCAGCAATTGGAATCTAAACTATACAGAGATACAGCGCTATAGTATCCGACCTATACTAGGATAATATACATGCAGTGAGAAACTTTTGAGCTTACGATGCTCAAAAAATCCGACTCTATAACTGAAAAATACTTGAAATACAGCTCATTTTATGGGACCCATATTCCATACAGACAAGCATAAGATATTTTCAATTTTTCAGATTCGGGTAGCGGGACCGCCGATTCCATCGCTAAAATATGGTTCTCCAGTGACTCTGCCACGTTATTGTATGTGTGTGATACAATGTAGACCCTATGGGATATGCTGTTATGCAATGTAGATTAGAGGTCTATCTTAAATAGGCAAATTCATGCAAAAAAATATATTCAAAAAATTGACTTGAAAACACATCACACAATTAGTCTGAACCGAGTCAGGAGCAAATTTGAAGTAATTATATTTTTAAGTGTTGTAAAACCAAAGATATAAGAAGAAAACTGACCAAGTATCTGTACTAAAAATCGTACATGTAAAATTGGTCGTATACATTCGACAGCTGAAAATGACGCGCACGGTTGCATTACGTGCGTTCTCGAATCCAAAATCATACCTCACACACACACTCTCGCCATAACCGCGAATGGTCCGTCGTGGGGAGCTGGCCGGCTGAGAGTTTGCAGCGATACCAACGCAGCTTCGGAGCTCCGCAGAGCGCCATTTTAGCGGGACTCGGAAAGGTTTGCGATGGGAAGGCAGCGGCCTAGCTTTTTGCCCAAACAACGCTAGATCGGCCGCTGGCAAAATGAAAATAACTACGATCGAGAACATCGTCGGTTTCTTAACTTTTCAGTGAGATAATTCTGAATTCTAATTGAGACTATATAATAAATTAAATCGACAAAGAAACCTCGGTAGAACTCTTATAACTATACAAAAGCTTGTTTATTTCTTCATTTGACATTTCGTTCTCGACCATTTTTTCGTGCGCGAGTCAATGCAAACTATATATTACCAAACTTTCAACACGCAAGGAACGGGGAACACTCGCGTACCTCGTAACAAATTCGTTGCAAAAAAAAATTTTCAAGGGTGATTTTGAAGCAGTGAAGAACATTGGCGCTGCAATGCGCAGAAATATACTTGAAAGAAACTTAAAAAATAATACCTGAATTTTCAGAAAATCGTATTTGTATTAGAGTCTAGTGTAGGCCTACCTAGATGTGACTTGTTTATAAATCAGATTTTATGAAGATTTGTCGGGAAAAAATGTCAATTTTTTCCGTTTGGTGGTCATTTCTAGGCTAATATTTTAAAAGTTGCATCAGTAATGGGCCCGATGTTTCTCTTATCGTACTCGCATATTATTTCTACATAGATTAAACATAGGATGGTTAAGGGTAAGACCAGATAACATTATAAAAAAGATATATCCTTCCACCCTCCCATATCCAAGTTTTGGGCTGATTATTGCCAACCCACCGCAGCAAGGCCATTCAGATTTTCGTACGCGCGCAAAGCGCCCTCTAGTGCCCCATGAATGTGCCTATCTTAAAGGGATTTTTACCATGCCTCCAACGGACCGGCCGAAAACTCCCTCCATTAGCCTACTCTAGACTATATCTATTCCAAAAAAGATAAGGAAATTGACACTTTCAAAAATTCAGGTAAGAAAGATTAGTCTAGAGTCTACGACTTTTATATCATGACAGTAGACTAGACCTACTGACTAATGTTATTTGAACAATTGTGGAAGATTTAGACTAGTCTAGACCCTAGACTAGACTAGACCTATATGGTTTTGGTGTGTCAGTGTCATAGTAAGGTATCACCACTCCGGATTTGCGGGTCGAAAATATGGTCACAATTGCAGTTTACTTGTGAACATCATCGAACAAGCGCCTTTTTTTTTACATGCAAATGAATGTCAACTGCCTGCAACAAAATTTGCGCATATTCACCGAGCCAGAGTCTTTGTTATGCCTAGACCCTAATACATAAATGGGAAGCGTAGATCTATTACACTTTACCTCACAATAATAAAAAAAACGGCCGCGAATTTGCCGCGTCATATTTAAACGAGTGAACATTTGTTTGGTTTAATTTAAGTCACACTAGATCGAGATCTAGACTCTATAGATCTACACTGTTTTTACGTTACACATTTTTAAATATGTGGGACAAGAAAAACCTACGGGATCTGATGCATCGGAGTCCGATTCGAGACGGGTGCCTTCTTTGATGATCTCTTCTACCCTCGCAGGGTCGATTTCTGTCTGTTTTCCGATTACAAATTCTGACTGTTCAACTTTTTTCGTAGTAGAACTGTAAACTCGGCAAGGAATTGACCTCAAATTTGGACGGACAAGGGATGAACTTCCCGTTAAAACTTTACTTCCAATTCTCCACACTCTGCTTAGAGACGCCATTTTGAGACGAATGTTTCTCGATAGCACACCGATAACTCAGGGTATCGAAAGAGGGTTCCTCTTCTCTTCTCTTATCTTCTCTTCTCTTTCTTACTTTCTTTCCTTCTTTTCATCTCTCTCTCTCACTATCTTTCCGACATGCCTTTACTCTTCCTTCTTATTCATTCATTCTTTCTTTCTTCTTTTTAACCGGGGGGGGGGGGGTACTCACATTACGGGGGGGGGGTGCCGCTCTAATGGGTCAATTTTTCACAAAAAATCCCTAAACTTGGGTCCTATTTTAAACAAACTACCATTAAAAATGGGTCCGTTTTTTTCTTCCCCAAGTCACACCCGAAAATTGTGAAAAATGTGCCTTACTTAGAGAAAAATCCCCCAATATGACCGTGGGTAAGGGGTTCGAGGCTTCAGCGGCATACCCCCCGTCCAAACCAAATCTGAGTACCCCCCCCCCCCCCCCCCCCCGCCCCTCTTCCCGGCTGAGAATCCCATTATATCTATTTAGGCGCAGATCCAGGTTTTCTTAGGGGAGGGGGCCAAACTTTTTTTTTTTTTTTGCTCCCGAAAATTTGAAAATTCGCCCATTGGGGTTGGGGGGGGGGGTTGGGGGTAGTGAACACTTTTTTTTTGGGGGGGGGGGCCTTCGCAAATTTAATAATGTGCACCCCCCCCCCCCTTGGGCGCCAGGGGGGAGCCCATCCCCCCAAAAAGGTAAAAATTTGTATTTTTACACGTTTTTTTTCCAGGGGGGCCGGGCCCCCCGCCCCCCACCACCCCTGGATCCGCCACTGCATCTATTACCATTTCCAAATGGACCAATACAAATTAATCTGAATCTGAATCTGAATCTGAATTATGATGATTATCAGTGCAATATTCTGCATTGAGAACAAAAATAGAGGGTCATTTACACATGCACCTTGTTCAATAGTGATATGAATTTACCAGTGCAATATTTTGCACTGAAACGGGGGACATAATAATTATGCCAATCTTTATCATAATTATGACGATGCTATTGTGCAATATTCTGCAATGAGAAAAAAGAGGGGCATTTACAAATCGTTTATAAATAATAATGACGACCAGTGCCATTATTCTGCGAAAAGGAAAAGAAAAGGGGATATGAGAAATTTGCATACTCATGTTTTTGTTAATTTTCCCTCTTCTTTTTTCTTCTTTCTCAAGTTCAAAATGGTGCGTTTATGGAACGTCTTCATCTTCCTGTTCCAATCTAATAAGTTTGTGAAAAAGATTTTTTGGAAATCTATTCGGAATAACTTATTTGGACTAAGTGTTTTGGAATATAGATGTTTTGGACTGACTGTTTTGGAATAACCGTTTGAACTAATCGTTTTGAAATGATTATTTGACATGGACTTGTTTTGGACTATAGTTTTGGATTAATTCTTTTGGATCAAATATTATTTTGATCGACCTTTGTTAAAACGTTTTGGACCAATCATGCTTCATGAATATTTGTGGACTTCTTTTAGAAACTAAATATTGCAGAGGTATATACATTGATTAGGTTGTACTGAACAAAATCTGTATATTTTCATGTTTTTGTTTTTTTGATAAATGAAATAAATCCATAAGCATACCTTGGAAATTTGTTAGATGTTTTATTATTTTTAGGTTACCGAGTTTTTTTTAGGTAGCATTGGTTGATGTTTTTTCTTCTTTTTAACCCTTTCAGGGAGCTTTATAAAACATTCACAATTATACACATATACACAGCGTTGACGTTGGTTGATATCTCAAATATCAATCTTGAATGTATTTTGAAGTATAGATTAAAGAAAGTATTTGTATTAAGTTTTCGACTGATACTTTGTAATTATTTATTTTTTTAATTTGTAATATTATGTATATTTTGTATATTGTAAACTGGCCCCATGGAAGACCAGCAGCAACAATTATCGTTGCAGCTGAATATGGGCAACCAGCCGTATATTTGTATTTGTATCTGATTATTTTTTATACGGAAATAAAAACAACAAGAGTAAAAGGGACTACATTTAAGAAAAGGAGTTCTTGAAACGAATGTTATGAAAGGTGAAAAAGAGAATGTCATGTTCGTATTTGAGCTAATTATTGCAGTCTGTGAAACATTATTAATGCTATAAAAAGTGAGGGAGAGAAAGGAAAGGAAGAGAGTGATATGATTAAGAGAGGGAGAGAGAGAGAGAGAGGGTGGGGGTGGGAGGGGTAAAGGTATACGGAAAGGAAACGCAACGCATATGGAAACCCCGGCCCCCCCCCCCCCCCCACTCAGTGTTATTTAGGGTACGCATATGCTCGTTCCCTCTTTTTGAAAGCACCCCCTATCTGAGGACTGCCAACATTTTCGAACCCCCCTTTCGCGGGCTTTTCGCGGGCTTTTCCTGCCTTGGAGACCCCCCTAAATCAGGAAAAATGCTCAATGTACCCCCCTAAATTCGGAATAATTTCTCAGGAGTCCAAAGAGATGAGAGAAAAAAAAAAAAACACTCCCTTTTTAATGAAATCTCCGGGTGAAAAGTCAAATACACCCCTTTTTTTTACAATTCTCGGGCCGGACTTTGTCGCACGAAAAGTACCCCTTTACCGGACATTTTGGCAACACGCATGCGGTCATTCCGACCCCTGAGTGGGGGGGGGGGGGGGGCGGGATGGAAACGTTGTATCATCCGCTCAATCTGACTTGCGTGCATAGAACAAATGAGCATTTTTCCATGCATGAAAAAGTGAAGTTTTCTAAAATGTGCGTTTCTTTCCAGCATTGGGGCGCCCGGAAGTCACTCGGGTAACATTCCATAAAGTATAATATAAAAAGACCATTTGCAAATTTTCTGTACCTTTGTCGGAAAAAATGTATTTATCCAGCACAATGTCGTCTTATTTTGCGTTGGAGAAGAGCAAATAGCGAGTTTCAATCACACTTTGGCCGCTCTCGCAAGTTCTCACTCGTTTCACCGTGGTCAAGCGACTTTGGGGCAAGCGGTTAATGAAAATACTAATCGTTAGCTTTTTACTGGTATTAAACTTGTTTTTATTGATTGTATACTTTTGTCGGAATAAAGGAAACAAAAAGGCTTGACCAATAACTTATCAGCGTCTGAATTGACCTTTTGACCTTGAATTCCCTGAAGCAAGCGCACATAAACAGGTTCTATCTTCGTTAATTGGTGTCTTTTATCGTAATATGCTACACTTTCACAATGTTTATACATCTTTTTTAATTATTAGTAAGATATAACATATTTTGTCTGATATCACTGAAGTTTTGGGTTTTAGTTTTGAGTAATTTTAAAATAAGAGCCATTTTACTGTTTTAATTTACTGGATCGTACCATTAAAGTCGCTGGGTAGAAAGATGCATTTTCCAACCGCGCCAAATTTAATTTACGTTCCGACATTCTGTTAAATGGGTTCGTGTTGTCAAAAATCCACTGCTAGCTGCTCCACCAAACGTCCATAAGCGGAGTCGTTTATCAACTAAATTATTCAAATTTATGGATGCTTCCTTCCAAGGTGTTTGTGTTGTTGAAGCATTTCATTCACCTGCTATCATTCTTTGTACTCTAATTGCCAGAACGCAAATTACATTTTGGTTTTATAGTTTCATGCGGAGTCGTTTATGACTGCTTCCTTCCCAGGTGTTTGTGGTGTTTATGCATTTCATTCACCTGTTATTATTTTTTGGACTCCAATTGTTAGAATACAAAATGCATTTTTCGTTTTATAGTTTTATTCAATAAGTAAGTCAATAAAAGAGTATGTTCTGAACAAAAGAAACAATATGTGTCCCTATTGCACAATGTAATGTGTCCCCTCATTTTGTAATAGTTAATTTACCCATTCACATAATGGAACTACCTGCCCGATGAAGCCAGTGGCCCGTTATCCCTGAGCACTCAACACCGTGTGGAGTCAGTTTTTGGAAAACTTCTTTTATGAGACAAATCCACGCAAACGTTTCCATATGTAAAGATCATCATACAACCCCATTGAGCTTCCTCCCCCCCCCCCCCTCCCCCAATCATGGCAATTGCGGCAGTTTCTTCGATTATTAGGCATTCCATCAAACAAACTTCGTCTCGCATAAACATTGTGATCTTATGCATTTCAATAAAAATGAATTCGGGATAATTATTATGTAATATGAGATTAACATTTACAAAAATATTACATGAAAAGTGCCCCCCCCCCCCCCGTTCATTAAAAGGAAGTCCACCATGCTAATGAGTTGGTTTTATTAAAAGAAGATTTTTTTTCCCGGGAGTAATTGTCCTATGGGAGGGGAGGGGGGGGGGGTGATGGTCCAAGGGGGTAATTTCAGGGGGTGTAATTGCAGTCCACGGGGGGGGGGGGGTTGTCTTCGTAGGGTTATTTGCCGGGGGAGGGTAATTGTCCCGCTGGCAGGGGCTGCGATCCCGGGGGGACATGGGGGGACGTGCCCCCCCCCTTCTATTATTTTTAGATGATCCTTCAAAATTTATGTAGAAAATCGGTATTCCGTTGGTATCACGTAAGCACAGTTTACACTATGCTCCCTCGTCCCTCGCATTCCCCCCCCCCCCCCCCCCACCCCTGTCATGAAAAGGTATCGCCGCCCCTGGCCGCGATCTGAATCTAACTCAATTTATGTGCGTGAATGTGCGTGAATGGGCGCGGGCACGATCGACACATGCATCCATGGTGGGGGGGGGGGGGGGGGTGGTGGATGGTGGTACATGGTGGTCCCTGGTGGTCCCTGGTGGTACCGCATACCC